>NC_056735.1:1215207735-1215216951 GCF_019279795.1 Protopterus annectens
GGTGTTGGCTTCGTTTTTATCGGATCCATTCCTTCCCCTGGGTGCTTCAGCATTCAACAGCTCAGGTCTGATTCCCTCTGAAAGCCACAAATTCGGGGCGAGTCGTAGCCATTCTTCCTTCAGTGCCTTTGCTTTGAGGGAGATGGAGAGGAATTTGCTGGGTCTGTCAGCTTTCCTGGCAGAGGAAAGAGTATTCTGCCCTAGTGGAGAACCATTATCTCATGTCCTGCACCCTACCCTTGTATCTCCTTTGAGTCGTGGTCTTGAGCCTACTCATTTTTTCCCAAGTCAGCCTGCTTTGAGCAGCCTCCAGGATCTTCCAGCCCAGGAAGAATCCCCTTCTGATACTGCTCCGGGAGTATCCCACGGAGAAAGCCCTTCAGAAGATGTGCAAAATTAGGCATCTCGACTCCCAGATGGAGTCATTAACTGAAGACACTGACTTTGAGGGAGAAGGAACCCCTCAATCCCCACCTGATGTTTCATTCAGACACATTCTAGAGATCTGAAGCAGAAAGGTGGGTGTCTGTCTAGCCTCCTCCTGCATAGTTAGTGTTTTGAGTTCTTTGGGGTGGGCCCATCTATGTCCTGGGTGACCCCTCCAGGTCGCCGAGCATATTGATTTGTTTTCCCCATAGGCATGGAAGGAATCTGATATCAAGCCCATTCCTAAATTCCCCGATAGGTTTCTTGTCCCACTGTCTGTCTAACAGGAAACACTGGAGTAAGGGTCCTGAAGTTAATGCCATTGTGGTGGTGGTGGCGGCCATTAAGAATGAACTGGCAGAGGAGAGTGCCAGTGTCAATCTGCCTAACGAAGTGTAGAATGTTGGACTGGCCCAGAAAGAGCATTTACGCCTCTGTCACTTTTGAGCTGTAGTAGTTAAATTTAGTTCATTTTACCCGGCTTCAGAGAGAGCTGATCAAGGAGCTCTCTGCCTGTCTTGAGTCCATTTCTGCAGAGAGCTTAAACTTTCTCCCAAGCTGGCCACTCTGTCATTCATTGAGTGCTCGATGAAGCTGGTCTCCCGTACAGCAGAAGGTACGTCATGGGCTGCTGGTTCTTGCCTATCCGTAAGGAGACATGCCTGGATGAGACTGATTTTGCATAACCCTTTAAGGTGTCTTTTATTAATGCTCCTTTTGATGGCTCATCACTGTTTGGGCCTTCTGTTAGATACACTCACCTGCAGCAAAAATTATGGGAAGACCTTCTGCTGCAGGAATCCAATTTTGTATTCTCAGGGAGACTTAACATTGCCTTTACTTCAAAGAGCACATTCTACTATATTTATGGTTACTTCTGCTTTTTTATCCAGGGTTTCCATTCATATCTGGTCAGTCGCACCTTTGTGGAGCACTATGAATTGGATATTGCATCTAGGAGCAGGGCTTCCTTTAGCTCGACGGTACTCCGGCCCCATTCTTCCATGAGGGTCACCCAGGATTTGTGTAGCTGGGGGCTCTGACCCAAATGTGAAGAAGAATGAAGAGAACATATTAGAAAGTTGTCTTACCATAACTTGGCATCTGTGTTGTCCATCTTCATTCTTTCTCACTTTCCCACCCAGCCATCCACCTGCTTTATTTTTCTAGAAGATCTAAGGAAGACTGCAGGATGCTTATGTCCCAAGTCTGAGCCTCAATTACCTTTTCCTTTCTCCTGTCCTTATCTAATGGATAATGAATCAGCCGACTGAGGTTTTGGGGTTAGTGCATTGCATTATGGGAAAAGAGGAGCTCAGTGTCTGATCAAGTCTAAAAAATGTGGCCGAGCCGGATCCGAGGGTCAGATTAGAGACCCATTTGTAAGGAAGAATGAGGATGGACAGCACAGATGTCAAGTTATGGTAAGACGTAACTTTCTGTTCTAAACTCGTGCATTTTTTCCATATACTCCCTTATTTTCTCTTTAGCACTCTGCAGTTGTGCCGCCTCTTGTTCTGTGAGATTCCCATTATTCTGTAATACTTCAGCCTTTGTCAGCCCCTCTAAGTAATTCTGGTTTCTTCTTAACCAGATCTTTATTTCTACCCTATCTTAAGTACTTTCAATGTGTCCTGCTCAATAGCTGTTAACTTGGAATAATTATTCCCATAATTTTTTATGCTCAATTATAGCAGTTTTAAGTGAAATGTAAATATACATGCCAGCATAATCCTTATTCCTTGCCAGTAGTTCCTTACTGCCACAAATCTGCCATTAGCTTTTCCCCCCATTTCTGTCACTATTGGAGCTCCTCTAGCAGTTAACAGAAGTACTCCTGTTTTCTTGTGTTCTTCGTGTTTCACTGTTGCAGTCATTACATTTGGGTTATCTGCTTGCAGGTAGCCCTCAGTCAGCCTGATTAACAAAGTTTTGGGTCCTGCGTTGGTTGCTTTCCCTTCTTCCATGACATCAGGTCATCAGGGGTATAAAACATGCAACAAATGCCATTATATCAGTCTTTCTTACCATGCGGTGCCCGAAGCAGAAGCAGTTCACAAGTGCCGGTCGTCAGACTCCTGAAATTTTCGTTTCTGAGTTTCAGAACCGAAGTCTTCAACTAAAGCCAAGTACCCCGTTGGGGAAACTTTTTTTTCTTGCTCTTTACTGATGTCAGTAAAAGTTAATTGTGTTACTTGTGGAAAGCAAATACCTCAAAAATTTTTATTCATACTGTATTCCTTGCCTAGGTCCTGACCACACCGTACCTTGCTGACAGTTTTGTGCTTTATTTAATCAGAGCACTATCAGTCTATTTTTGCCTCTAAATATTTCAGTTCTCTGTTTAATTATCTAGAAATGTCATGCCATCCGACTACTGGGATTCCAAAAAAAGCAAAGATAGAGACAGGCCGCCGAGGTCCAAAATTGCAGACGCTTCTAATCCAGTCACCAGTTAGCCGGTACTCTGAGGTGCTTTTGCAGCCCCTGATGTCCACTACTTCTGATTCACAGGCCTCTACTGAGACCCATTCGGAGTCTGGTATGCCATGAGATGCTTCAACTATGTAACCCGCAATGTCTCTACCTTGGATGGATCCGGAGCCACTGTGCAGGCACTGGCTTCTGAAGGTGTATTCAGGCTTACGGACTTGCATATTAAACAGACTCCTCCTTTACTTGGGCCTAAATCTCAATCCATGCCTAAAAAACCAATGCTCAGGCCACATGCTCAGGCCTCTGCCTAAAAAACAAATAAGAATGGCTGAAGATTTAATAACCCTAATCAGGGGTAGCCAACCCCCCCCCCCCAAAGGGATCTAGGACTGAAGTTGATTATGAATTTTCTGATCAGGTTTCTGTTTTTTATGATTTTACTGATCTGGATTTGCCCTTCTTTACTTATGAAGATTCTGATGCAGAGGACTCCATTCCCTCTGCTTCACCTCCTGAGGATTTTTCTTTTGGGGAAACCTTGCATACTCTAAGGGAGCATTTCCACTGGGAAAGCCAGGATTTTTCTAATTAAAAAAAGAGGCTTAGGGATTTCCTTTTCCTACCTCAGCATAGGCCTTTAGCTATTCCTCCTGTACTATACATTGTTGCTTTTTCGAAATCTAGTTTGGCCCTTGATTCCCTGCCCCCTTCTCCCAGAAACCTGACATACTACAGGGTCCCTGAGTCCCACAGGTTTGATTTTTAAAAATCCTATTGCATATCCAGAGACCATTTCACAGGGGCCAAAGGCATTAAGGCTTCTACTGCTAAAAATCCTACCCCTTCTGATAGAGACTCCAGGGCGCTGGATAGATGGGGTAGGAAGATTTACACTTTTGCAACCTTTGCCCATTAGGGCTTTAAACTGCCAAGTTTCATATGTTAGTGTCAACATGTTATTGGACTGCTTAAACAGAAAATGATGTTGATTCCTGACTGGAAAATAAAGAATTACAGGATTTAATGCATTCTGCTGAACAAGTTGGAAAACCTAATTTGCAATGTGGTTTTGATTCATTAGAGGCCTTCTACAGGGCTGCTGTTGCATGGTCTGTGCTCAGAAGGCATGCTTGGCTTAAGGAGCAATCTTTGCCTGATCATGTTAAAGCTAAATTGTTGGATGCTCCTTTAAATCAGGACCGCCTGTTTGGCAACAAGGCTGAGGAAGTTGTTAAAAAGATGGAAGAGAAAGCTAAATCTATGCAAACTGTTAAAGATTTTTTACAAGTTCAGCCTCCTAGATTTAGTAGGCACTGGCCCTCTAAGAATTGGTACTTTCCAGCCCCTTCCAGGTCTTCTCAAGCCAAACCCAGACAGCAAAAAAACCCAGTTTCAGTCCCAGGGGAGAGACAGAACTAAGCAGTGGGGGGCCTCCACTTCCAAATCTGGGAATAAGACTCCAACCCCCCCCCATGGTAAACTGTCTCAATGACTTTTAAAATTTCCAAGCACTTATCAACTGACTGCCCCTTTGGGGGGAAAGATTGCTCTTCATGCAAAGAATTGGAAACTAATTACCCAGGACAAATTGTTTTTAAATAGTGTCCCAGGAATACAATTTTCAACACCAAGCGGGTGGCCAGACCTACCCTCAAATCATTGGGCAGAGGCCCAGAAAACAAGTACTTTCTCTCAAGCATGGGGGCTGTTCAGCTGGTACCAGAAGAGGAAAAGGGACAAGTTTTCTAATAAGGAATTTTCCTGGTACCAAGAAAAGACAATTCATGGCGTCCTATCCTGGACCTGTCTAAACACCTTTTTGGAGATTCCAAAATTTAAGATGCGGACTCTTCATTTACTTCCTATGCTAGGCAAAGATGCCTGGCACATCACAATCAGGGTATCTTGCAGAAGAAGATACCTACGCTTCAAAGCAGGCTACATGCACCATCAGTTCTCTGCACTGCCCTTAGGCTTGTCTACTGCACACAGGGTATTCACACACTGTGTAGCTCCAGTTATTGAATTTTACAGGCAAAGAAGTATTCAAATATACCCATACCTGGACGATTGCCTAATTCAGGCAGAAAGCCAGGGCATACTTTTGAATCATCTGGCCTTTGTACAAAGGGTTCTAACTTGTCTGGGGTACACCATAAACGAAAATAAATCACACCTGGTACCCTGTCGACAAATTATATTCCTGGGTGCAAGCTTGAATACAACTTCCCAGATGGCTTGCCTCATGCCAGAGAAACAAATTCATTTGACAACCTACTTCAAACAAGTGGCCACAAAAACCCTGCTATCTGCACGCCTTGGGGTTCATGACCTCATGCATTCTTCTAATTCCATATGCAGGACTGCATATGAGGAAACTACAGTGGTAACTAAAAAGCCTATGGTCAACATTCTCAGGATCACGAAAGGATTCCTATCATACCTTGCCTACGCCTATAGTTCCTTTGGTGGGCAGAGGCCTGCCACAAGGGACTACCTTTCACACTACCCCCTGCCACCTAAACCCTAGCAGACACATCAGAGTATGCATGGGGGACTCGCCTGGCAGGGAAGTGCATCCAGGGCAAATGGAACTCAAGTCAAATGCACCTGCATATCAATCAGAAAGAAATGTTAGCTGTAGAGTGCTCTGACAGCCTTCAAGGACCACATTCTTCCAGGACAACTAATGGTAAAGATGGACAAACACCATTTATGTGGTACATAAGCAAGCAGGGGGGGTACACATTCTTATCCCCTCTGCAGACTAGCCATGGCATTGTAGAACATAGCCTTGAGCTACCAAGTGCACCTACAAGCTCAATTCCTGTCAGGAAAATTAAATATACTGACTAAGCAGAAGCCTAATGGACCCACACGAGTGGAAACTGAAACCAAGGATTTTTCAACATGTTGACAAGCAAATGGGGGAGCCCAGATATAGACCTGTTTGCTTCTCCCCATAACTACCAATTGGACAAATTGTGCACAAGTACTCCCCACAAACAAGCCTGGAAAGTGGATGCTCTGTCCTTCAGCTGGAAAAACCTATCAGTCTATGCCTTCCCCCTCTGCCTCTGCTCTCCAAAGTACTACAAAAAAATCAAACTGGACAAACCAAGGATGATTTTGATTGCTCCAGACTGGCCGCACCAACACTAGTACCCCCTCCTGCGCAGTTTCACGGTTATCCCCATGGCACCTGCCTCAGACTCCTTCCCTGTTGTCTCAGCAGGAAAATCAGATTCTGCACCCTCAGCTTCTAACACTGAACCTTGTAGCCTGGCTAATTACATAATCTCTCCTTTACCATCCCTCAGTAAACCTGTGATGGATATCATTTTAGAAGCAAGGAGGCCTAGTTACTAGAAAATCTTATGCTGAAAAATGGAAACTATTCTGTGCCTGGAACCAATCTCTAGGGATGAGCACAACAGTGCCCAATTTACCTCAGATTTTACAATACTTAACTGAGATGCTTCACAAGGGCCTGTCTTTTTCCTTCATTAAAATCCACACCTCAGCCATTTCAGCTCATTATAACACAGAACCTCCCCTCTTATCTCATCCACTGCTCAAGCAGTTCCTCAGAGGGGCCAAAAATTTGAGACCACCCAGGAGAGGTCTAACCCCAGCCTGGGACCTTAACTTTGTCTTGGAGAAACTCACTCTACCTCCTTTTGAGCCAGCTGCTACTGCAGACTTAAAATTTCTTTCTTGGAAAACAGCTTTCCTTTTAGCAATCACTTCAGCAAGAAGGGTATCTGAATTACAGGCCCTTATGGCAGTGGAGCCTTTCATCATCTTTTATGTGGACAGGGTGTCCCTCAGACCAATCCATCCTTCATGTCCAAGGTGGTATCCAGTGTGACTCTTAATCAGTCCATTCATTTGCCAACCTTCTTTCGTAATCCTCAGAATAAAGGGGAATGGATACTGCATTATTTAGATGTGCACAGACAACATAGATCCTGCTTGGACAGGACTAAACCTTAAAGGAAATCTGAACAACTGCTGGTGGTATTTGCGGGGAAGATATTTGAAGCAAGCCATTTCCAAGTGGATAAGCCATTGCCTTCATTTCTGTTATAAGCACCATGGAAAACCTATCCCCAGGGGATCAGACCTCACTCCACCAGGGCTGCATCTAACTCTACAGCTTTTCTCAGAGGCGTCCTACCAGGGACATCCTAGAAGCTGCTACCTGGAGTTCTGTACATACTTTCACCAAGCATTATCATTTGCCAATTTTCTCTAAATCCAGAGCTGGCTTTGCCACTGCAGTCTTGCAGGGCCTTTTAGCCTGCCCTAATGCTATCTAAATTCCTCCTCCCAACCATAGCTTTGGGAATCTGCCCAAGTGTAATGACTGCAACAGTGAGAAACAAAGAACATAGTACAGTTGTGTACACTTACCATAAATGTAGACGTTGGTGTATTCACTGTTGCAGTCCTGGTTACCCTCCCTTCAGCCTCCTAACTTCTTTTGGCTATACCTCTACTTTCCCTATGCTTAAAAGCATTTTTGGTGTATTTGTTTTTTTGTTGGAGGTATATCATTGTACTTCTACATTTAATTACTTCCCATTAGGGGGCACCCGACATCTGGGGCAAGAAACTGATGTAATGGCATCGGTTGGATGTTTTATACCCCTGACGACCTGAAGTCATGGAAGAAGGGATAGCAACCGATGCAGGACCCAAGACTTTGTTAAACAGGCTGACTGAGGGCTACCAGCAAGCAGATAACCCAAGTGTAATGACTGCAACAGTGAATACACTCTAACATCTACATTTATGGTAAGTGTACAAAACTGTACTTACCTGATATTCTGCTGAGTATCCATCCCAGAATCCATTCTTTATCAAATTAACGTGCTCATTTCTTTCCAAATGTATTCTGGAGCATTGCTACTTGCACGCTGCATTTCTTAATAGATGAATATTCTTTCCTTTTTGTCTACACCTGGGAGACCATTTGCATTCCACGATAATATGGAAAGTGTAACTCTTCTGTATGACTTGAGCCAAATGCTTACGCTGTTGAATCAAACTGACAAAACCACAGAAAGAGTGGCCCAGATTTAATAATAGCTTCAAATCCATGCAGTATAGGGTCAGTGGGCATCAATAGGCACCGATGTCCTTCCACATCACTGTTGCAGTATTCTTTACAATGGGGATCACCTGCCAAGGGCAGCCCAATATTCGGCCAGTATATCAAAGCCTTTTGGTTGTAAAGGGTACACACCGTATGTCATGCATATGTTCTTCGCACACCGTGTAGGGCATAAAGGTGATTTCAGACATACCATCCTCAGAGCTGAAAAAGCCTCATAGGTTGGTACTAGGCTATCAGCCCTAGGGCCTATACAAGCCTAGCCATAACAATTCCCTGGCTGTATTTCTTCCCACAGTATTTACTTCCCTGGACCCCTTGTCTAGCAAGGCGACTGACGTGATCTCTGGGTGAGTTTCCCATCTCACATCCAATCAAGGTTCCTTTTGAAGAGGGCCAAAGAGCCACTCTGCTTGACATGTATGGGCAATCTATTCCAGAGCCTTGGGTGTGTCTGGGTCAGGAACCTATCCCTTCAGCATGTTTCGTTCATTGTGATGACAAGGTTTAGATTGCTGGAGCGTGTCTCTCTTGAGGGAATTGGGATTTCTGTAAGTGTAGCATGTCCAACAGCTCTGGGTTTGACATGGCCTTGTATGTTAAGCAGAGATAGACTCTTAGTGGAGTTTTTTTTTAGACGGTCAGCATAGGTCATCTGCTTTAGGCCTGTGATTGTTTTAGTGAGGTATTTCTGTGGCTTTTCCATTTGCGGATGTCCTGAGAGGTACATACCAAACTGGGCGTTGTATTTTATAATGGGTCTAATGAGGGATGAGTACAGTGGGGCAATGACTTTTTTTTTATGAAAAGACCTTGGTGATGAGGTGTGCACACAGGATTTCCTGACTGTTGTGGCGATGTGGTTATCGAAGGTGACCACTGTCCACCTGTGTCCCCAAGACTCTTATCACACTTTTGGTGTTTAGTGTACTGCCACCTATGTGGTAATTCACGGGTACATGCTTTTCCCCAAAGGGGATGACTATTCATTTCTTGGCATTGAGCTTGAGCCCATGGCAGTGGCACCAAGCATCTGTTTATGTAAGGCCCTTTTGTAGAATATCCACATAATTTGGAGTTTCAGTAATGGCTCCCAGTTTGCAGTCATCTGCAAGTTGTTAGCCTGAGTCCCTTAGTGTTGGCTTGTACTTCAGAGAAGTAGATGCCAAACGAGAGGTCCCAGGACTGAACCCAAGTCCAGTCAATTTATTGTTTTTTTCTGTCAGAAGAGTCCA
>NC_056735.1:1215217451-1215219951 GCF_019279795.1 Protopterus annectens
AAGACAAACCCCCCCAAAGCAACCGCTACCCCAAAACAAAACACATGCAACACGCATCTCACAAAGCCAGTGTGCTAAACAGTCACAGTCCTTAAGACTAAACAACACACCTGATACACTTGCAATAGGTGACTATAGTCAGGCACACTGACATCCCGCTCACCAGGCTGAACAAGGGGAGGATCACGGTGAGCAGCCTGTCGGGTGCTAGTATCCGCCACATAACACAAGCACTCGGGTCACTGCAAGTCAAGTACAAATATGACTTTGTCATTGTCCATGCTGGTGTGAATGCCCTGAGACGTACCTCCCTGGACTACATGAAAAGAGACATAAAGGAGCTCTCTGAGCATGTAGCCCTGGCCGGTATGACCCTGACCTTGAGTAGCATCTTAACCTCACCAAGAATGATGCCACAATATGAAGACAAGATGATCAATTTCAACAATTGGCTTAAGTACTGGTATCATTCAAAGGGGATCCAATGCCTGTCAGCTTGGGATGATATGCTCGACAAGCCACGATGCTTCGCCAGGGACGGCTTGCACTTGTCACCCCTGGGCTTTCAGATATTGGCAAAGGCTCTTGCTACCCCCATAGTGCCTTTTTTAGGCAAGGCTCAAAAGACAAACCCACCTCCATAGGTATCACAAAGGATAAGAAACTAAGAGAAATGCTACTAAACGCCAGAAGTCTAAACCTCAAGATGCACGCACTCGAAACTCTCCTTGGCATGGAGAACATCGATATCTGTGCAGTAACAGAAACCTGGTTCAGGGCTCCCGAGAGCACCCCAGCACTACCTGGTTATACCTCATACCATGCTTTTCAGCCCCAAAACTTGGACCGAACCACAAAAGGAGGGGGAGTATCGATATCCATCAAAGATACCCACACCTCCAGGTTGGTGGCAAAGCACGAAGCATCAGAGACTATCCATGTGCAACTAACAGTGGGTGAAACTGCCTTCCAGTTTATAGCCTGCTACAGGCCACCTTCCCAAACCCAGGAACCCCACTCAGCCTTCCTGAGTACACTGGAAAATATGAAGGTCTCTCCAAACACCATTGTATTGGGCTACTTCAACTGCCCAAACAGACTGGGAGCATTACTCTAGCTCCAACACCCTAGCCAAAAGGTTCCTAGAATTTATAAACTCAAATGCTATGGAACAACTTGTTACCACTCCCACAAGAGGGGAACACATACTGGACCTGATCATCACCAACATGGGGACTCTATGCTCCAGACCAGAAGTGTACCCTCACTGGTAAGTTCAGACCATCAACTAATCTCACTGGATATTCACATCCCGACCCCACCCCCTGCCCAGAAAACCACAGTGAAAAACTTCTGTAAAGCAAATTTCACACTCCTCAAAACCGAGATGGAATCCTTCAAAGCCCCCGGGCCTGCGGAAAATACGGCCCAGACCGCACAATCCTTTATAAAAGCATTCTATGAACACCTTCAGGAATGCATGGATCATGCGATCCCAAATAAAACCAAGACCCAATCCTCCAAAGGCAGACGTCCTGTCTGGTGGACCTCAGCCATAAACAAACTATATAATAGGAGGAGGAGGAAGCTACTAAATGATAGAGCAAAATCCCAAAAAGGGAAGGCATCACTGATCAGTATTGGCAAAAAACTACGGGCACTCATAAAATTGTCTAAGGCCAGCTTCAAGAGAAAAATTGCACAGGACACTAAGGATAATCACAAGGCTTTCTTTAGTTATGTTAGGAACCTTGGTGGTAATTCCCAGATATGCTCAGAATTAGTCCAAAATGACAAAAAATACACTGAACCCACAGACATTGCCAACATCCTAGCTGACATGTTCAGCGCAAACCCCCCCCCCCCACCAAAAGGGTAAATATCTATCCCAGCAGAGTGCTGCCCCCTGATATCTCAGATGCTCAGGTAAGAGCTGCCCTCTCCAAAGCAAAAATCACAGCATCAATGGGACCAGACGGTGTCCCGGGCTGCGTCCTACATGAACTCCAAGAAGAGCTAAACCCAAACAAAAAACTACTGTTCAATCTCAGCCTTACTACAGGATATGTGCCCAAAGAGTGGCGTACAGCAACAGTTGTCCCTCTCCATAAAGGTGGTGCCTCAACAGATTGGAACAACAGGAACCAAGCAGGAAAAAACAATGAACACAAACTCCACCAAAGGATTTATTGCACACTGAAAAAACTCTCTCTGACGTCTCGGCCAAAGCCTTCAAGGAGAATAAAATGCTTACATGGCATAGCAATATATATATACACAAGCAATAAAATAATTATGCAATTAATCAATTTGAACAACATCTTAACAACATAATGCTTTCCAATTGAGCTCTTCATTTAGCCCAAAAGGAAACATAGTTTTAAATTTTAAAATGTACACAGTTCCTTTCTGCACTAAGAGAGTCTTTATACTCATATTATTAAACAAAGACACACAAATTTGTTCCAATACTGTCCCTTTCAGACCATTACTACATTTA
>NC_056735.1:1215224951-1215251892 GCF_019279795.1 Protopterus annectens
AACCTGGGTATTACTAGTCTATTTATCACCTTCTAGGATCATGTAGGGTTTATCATCCTGATAGTCATGTTTGCAGTCTGCAACCAAACCCTTTTAACTTCACTGCTACAGAAGTGCAAAGGATAACTTTCATGAGTTTTTATAAAAATCAAAACTGTTGAATTCTTCCCCAAGGCCATTCATTGTGAGCTTAGCTGACTTTTTGCTTTGCCTGAGGTTCCAGAAAGGCACCCATGTACTAATCAACTTTATTAGCTAATACAGAAGTTTTCTACAAATTATTGTACTTGTCTTAGTTTTGATGGCACTGCAGAGTTAATAGCATTTCACTGAATGCCAAGTAGTGATTTTATGTTAATAGCTCAATCATCTTTGCAAACTTTTTTGTTTTATCTGATGTGGCTAAATAAGGCACTTCAGTTCTGCATTATGCCCGACCTAAAGTGTATCTATCCACATCATTCTTGTTTAACTGCTTTTGGTATCACTATGAAACGTTTCACTGCAGGATGGACTCTTGAAGCAGAGAGAGGGAGGGTGTGTTTAAAATGTTTTAAAACTGAGTGTAATTGGCTTATGATTTTTTTTCTGTGTATAAGCTGTTTTTGATAGCAATAAGCATTGTAATGGCGGTTTCAGTTTGAGTTACTGCAGACAGACTGGATTTTTCTAAATGAAGGCACAGTATTTGAAGGAAAGAGAAGGGAGATGGGATGGGCTACCCCTCTTACCAGTCTTCACCAGAGATGCACCAAGAATAATTAAAAAAAAAAAAAAAAAAAAAAAAAGAAACCAGGTAGTCATTTCTGCAGAGGATGTTCAATTGTAACACTCTTTAACTTCATTAAAGTATTTTATTCTTACGGACACTTGACACATACGAAGGTGGAGGAACAAACCAGTATATATATTGAGCTTGGATGGACATTATCCTTAAATGTAAACTTTACCAGTGAAGTGCGACTCACTTAGATTTGCGTTGGGGAAGGGGGATTTAGCCCAGAAGCTGTCTCACTTTGTTATAGTTTCTGTGGGTTTGTGTAATACAAATGCTTTCTTAGAGTATTTGAATTAAGAAACCAGAGCAATAAGCCAGGATGGTGTAAGATGTTTGGTATAACTTTTAATTGCTTTTTGGCTTATCCATTTAAACTGGTTTCTGGTGTCAGGTTAATCGAAGTGTGCAGTATTGCAAACTTTTGTTTTGAAGCAACTGTAGGTACTTAGTTTTTGAGCTTAAGATGCATTCCTTTTGAATAGTGTATACTTTACAGTCGTACTGTAGATTGGTATAGTTGCTGAGAAGCGTAATATGCGAGTGCTGTCTCTGCTGTAATTGTCTACATAGTACATAGTTCATTAGGGTAAAGCTGCTAGTGAAAATCTGCTAACATGTTGGGTATCCCATTTTGAGAGCAATCATTTGTGTAATGCAAGTGTCTGTTGTGCCACTTTATTTTATGTGCAATCGAAAGCTTTGTTTCACTTTAAATGTTTTTTTCTCATTTGTCAACATTTGATCATTTCTTTTTAATTCATGTTTAGATGCGTTCTGTACTTCCACTGCTTCAGTATGTTGCACCCCAGGATTTCTATAGTGGAGTTTATTTTTGTCACCAATATAATCTTCTGTTCTTTGTGTCTTGAATTGAATTTTGTAGTTTTTTTTTTTTTTTTTACATTAGAAGTACTTTCTACAGTTACTAAAGAAACCAACTTCTCCTCCCAGACAGTAATGCAGGTATGGTTCCTGTATTGCAGTTTCTATTTCTTCAGAAAATAAAATACATATATACTGTAGATAGTCTATGCAGTATTCATGGTCTTTAAAATACAGATGGCTCAGGTTAATGTCAGTTTTCCCATTTTGCTTGCTAAAATTAATTAGGAGAGAGACTTGAATTTGAACCAGCTAATGTTTGGAATTTTTGCACATCTAATTACCTGCAAAATTCAGTTTTATTGCTGTATTAAAATGAGTAAACTGCCACCAATTAGGTATCATTGTGTTCTGTGCTTCTGAGGCAATCAGATTAATACATTTTATGTATTTTGTTTTCTGTTGGTGTAGATCATTTGTTAATGTACAGGCATTTTGCTTTCTGTTGGTGTAGATCATTTGTTAATGTACAGAGCATGACTCGAGAAAACAATTAGTGGCTGTCCAGTCAAAACATTTGCACCTTATGGCTCCCAACTCTGACATGCTTCTCTCTAAGCCCAGCCTTTGCTGTTAGTATGAGTACTCCTGTATTTAGCCATCCCTTCCTTCTTGGCAGTGTCTTCTGGTCTGTAGAATGCATCCTTGTCCATTTAGGAATGACCTGATACAGCCAGTTCTCACATTTACATTCTAGGTTCCCTAAGTGGATATCCAACATCCTGTCACTTTAGACCAGCCTAGAAGGCTATTTCTGTGGATCTCCTGTTGCATCTAGACTTGCCTCTTCATGACATATCTACCCCTCACTAAAGGGCATTATCAACTGGATTAGCTTTAGCCTTTACATATGTTAAGGAGGGCTGCTGTCGGGTCTTCTTTCTAGTCTGCATCCATTGGTCTGGCATTAAGTCCAGTCCCATGTTCTAAGCATCTCAGGGAGTGTAACAATTCTCGTCAGTGAGCTTGCCTCTTGGTAGTAGGTGTACTGATGCTGTCCCTCCCCAATACGTGGAACAAAAAACAGCAGGAAGCTTGCATTTGCAGTAGCACTGTTGCTAGTAAATACTGTAATTTCTAAAAATGGATAGCATATCTTAATTGTATGGGACCATGGGTCAGCAGAATTTTTTTTCAAGGCAATACCAAACTCTGCACATACAATCTTCTCTCCTTTTGCTGCTAAACTTGTTGGGAAATACCTGTCTTAATATCTACAAGGAACATTTATTAAAGCAGTTTTGTATAGCATTCTTTTAATGTAAATTGAGCAAAATCTGTACATGTATTTTTGTATGTAGATTGACAGTATATTCAGCCCAGTAGGTAGGTAACATTTTGGTAAATGTTTTTTTTCACATTCTCTTAATGTTTGGTGTATGCAGAAATTTTGTAAATACAAGTAAGATTGTGGACAGGTTGCTTTTGACAGTGGAGTAAAGAACAGATCTGAAACTTGGAATGATGCGTTAGTGCTATTATTTTAAAGACTTGCATTAAACTGAAACGTGATGTATGCAGCATGTGCCTCGCAAGTTTTGAATTGATTCTCTGGACCACTTTCTGATTACTAACAGTCATGAAAAAAACTTTATACTTAAAGAAATTGTTGGCCATCAAGAAACTATAGTAGCATGGCAGCCCAGGTCTCCTGTATTTTATTTTTATTTTTCCTTTAGGCTAATACCACTCCTGCCTGTTTTTCAGGGGAGACCCAAGATGCTATTTATACTATATATGTTAGGTGATTAGACAGATGTGGGGTTCTACTTTTGCTGCATTCTGGATTTGACAGTGAGTTCGTTAATTTATACAAAATCCTCATGTCTGCAGTACCTCATTTCTGTTTGCAAGATTTTCCTGGAGCATTTAATATGTTGCAGAAAAAGGGGTACTTATCCTACATTATCCTTTGCCCATGTTGATGGGAAATCAGGCAACTTCAGCTACTCTGGAACTTGAACCGTTTCTCCTCCCATAATGCACCTGTCCTCCCCTGTAGCTCTTAGATCTTGTTTGCCTCGTAAGTGATGAGAAGTGACCTTAAGTACTCTAGTAATATCTCCTTTCTGTAGTTTCAGAGGTGTGATATATATATATATATATTTTTTTTTTTTTGTTTGTTTGTTTTGTTTTTGTTTGCTACTTTTATCATTTATATGGGCAGAGTTCTTTTGCTTTGATTTACAAATCTCTGGAAAAAATGCATTGACGGCCACCTTCATCTAAAACTGAACTTATTCACAGTTTGTGGAAAACTGTCAAGACTACAGACTTCTGATGTGGTTTTATGATATTTAGATAATGAGAACTACAAGGCAAATTAGACTAAAACATTACTTGTCCTTTAGCAGTGCACAGCCTTGTGTGTTGTACCCACTTCTGTAGAAGCTTTTGTGCAGTTCTCCATACTTGAGCACTGTTGCAGTAGCCTAAGTTAATATGGGTTGTATCCTTCATAGGATATAAAAGCTGTCCAGCTTCCAGACACCTTCCTCGTGCCCTAAGCGCAAGTCCGATTGAGTTGAGCTGACTTGAGCTCCAGGCCCTACAAAGCTTTCCTACCACTGACTTTCAGAGACTGGCAGTGGGCTTGTGCTGTTCCATTGCTGGGCAGAAGTTCCCTTTGAGGAAAAAATTTCCACATTCCAGGGGAGGACACGTGCCTCCTTAACCCTGGTATAACCTCCACCCCTGGTCCCTCCACATGTAATACCTCTGAGCCCCTAGCCTCTCGGTTCAACTCACTTCATCAACTCTGTCACCACCCTCTTAGACAACAAATAATATCTTCCCAATCACAGTCCCCCTCCACCACTGAGAACACAAACTTTCTCCTTCAAACCCATTCAAACTAAGTAAACTAAAGCAGGGCTACCCAACAAATTCTTAAAAGTAACTGCTCCATCGCCTGCCCCATGTCTATTCTAATCAGTTGTTCAATCTCTGAACAGTATGTGCCTCTGGAAAATTTCTCACATCATTCCCCTTCACAAGAAATGTCCCTGTAGAGATCTCAAATTACCAGCCAATTGCCATCCTCTCTCCCATAGCCAAAATCCTAGAAGAATGTATCCACCAACAGCTCCTTAATCACCTCACCACTAACCACCTACTGCACAGTTCACGGCACGGCTTCAGGCCTAAGCATAGTACAAACACTGCACTACTTCACTGACAATGCAGTACCTTAAAAATGAAGGACAATTGGTCTCTTATTCTGGATCTGCCAAAAGCCTTTGACACCGTATCTGACCAGCTACTGCTACTCAAACTTGCAACATACAATCTGAAATGATCATCTCTAACCTGGTTTCACAGCGATCTGTCAAGCTGCCAACAGGCTACTCAATGGGAAAACAAACTTTCCCCTACTTCCAGTATACACTGGTGTACCCCAGAGATCCATACTTGGGACCCTCCTCTGTCATTTGCCAATCACCTAAATTCTGCCACCCAATTTGCAAGTATCATCCAATACGCAGAAAACTCCTTTATCTGTTCAGCCCCTTCCCCCCAAAAACTTCAACACAAAATGCAAAAGTCTTTCTAGGGCATTGAAAACTACCTCTCCAGCCATCAACTCATTCTAAACCCAAATAAGACTAAGTTCATGATTTTCACAAACAAATCATCCAAGCTCAGCTCACTACCTCTCTGTATCTAGTCCTCTAATGGAACAAAAATTGAACCAACTAATCAGACCAAACTCCTAGGAGTTAAATGACTAAAATTTGATACTCATACACACATCTCCCTAACAATCAAAACAGTCCTGCATAAACTCTCTACAGGGTCAAACCATACCTCACTCACCAAGCCAGACTAGCTGCAGCAAGATCCCTCTTAGTCTACCGTCCTGTATTGCTCGCATATTTTCACCAATTTACACAATAATCTAGACTCCTGCTACAACAAAATAGCTAGGTCATCCCCATAAAACTTATTGCTCCTCTTCAACAACTCAAGTGACTGGAACTTCCCAACCTGTCAACTCTAAATCAACTTAACATTTGCCCACAGTCATACACAACCCCAGTAACTGCCCCGCACTTTCAAGCCTGGTCCAACCAAATATAAACTGCAGGTTCCTTAGGTCTTCTGACAGACTTCTGCTAATGCTAAAAATTACCCAGTCTCACAAATGTCATGGTGACGACTCCTATTCCAGTAAAAGAGCCAAGGTCTGGAATGCTCTCCGTCAGCACATCCAAAAAATTCCATTTTCTCATTCAAAAATAACCTAAAAGAATATCTCAAAAGCAACTCCCCCCCCCCCCTGTATTTCACCTGGTTAATTCCTTCCCAAATGTCCCGAAACTGTACTCTCATGTACCTCAAGCAGCTAGTGCCTAGAAGTGATTTGACTGTTTCCTGATTGGGATCAATTGTATAATCAGAACTGTTAGTATCTTTGTAATATGTTTATATTGTGTTTCAACAACTATTAGTTTTCCTTAGCATCTTTGTTGTAGTGTTGTAAATTGTGATTTATTAATTACTCAATTTTGACTACTTGTTTTGTAAACTAAATGTTAATCTACTGAAGCTTTTCTCCCCAGGTCTCTGCTGAAAACAGGCTTCTAGCCCAGTCGGACACTACCTGGTTAACAAATGTAAATAAATATATATTTTTTTAAACTTGCTTTCCTGTGTGGGAAGGTATATTTTAAGCTTGGAATGTGTGAGTTGTCATTTTCATTCATTTCTCAGCCTGTGAGTTCAGATCCAAACCTTGGATCCAACTCTGCCACCCTCTGTAGCACTGGGATCTAATTCTCGAGCTCCACCATTACTCGTAATACCTCATTCCCCAGATTATCTCTGATCCCATTTGCCGCCCAACAAGACTGACCAGGATTATGAATCTCTCGAGCCTCCTAGTGGGTTAGTACTTTCTGGTGCATTTTTAGCTTCCTTTTCCCCTTTTCTGACCACATTTACCCTGCTTTATACATAAAAAAAAAAAAAATATATTCATAGTTTAAATTCCTTGTTTCCTACTTTCCGCACTCTCATTTTTTGATAGAAAGCTTTAAAAATGTCTAAGAAACCAGTTGGTTTAAAAAAAAAAAAATGCACTTCCTGTGAGCACAATATTTTTTAATCTGATGTCCAAGTTTACTGCTTAGGCTCTCCTTCCTTGCCCCATTTCTGTGGGCTTCAGTCAGCGTGCCATAAGTGATGGGAGGAACAAGTTAATACTCAAAGGCCCTCCTACTTTCATCTGCCTCTTCTCTTGGCACTTCAGGGGCTGAAACCCCCTAAGAAACAAAAGGAGTCCTGAGAACACCAAAAGTTTTCTCTGGATAAGGCTTCTCTTTATCGTGTGGCTGAACTGCCAAAAAGGTTAAGAAGACCTTGGTTCTGAAGCCTTTGGATCCTACACTGACTATGACTGTTATTGCCATTCGGACCTCTCTGGAGCTGGTCCCTCTGACTCTGGGATCTACTGGGCTCCAGCAATCACTAGAAAGAGCCTTTTAGGCCTTCCTCCACCTCCTCCTCCATCAGGTCTTTCCAAAGTCTTTTGGAAGCTTAAGTTGGTAAACTGATGAGGAAATTTCTCAGGACACAAACCCAGATGGGTGGGGGTTTTGCCAGCTCTGTCCCTCCTCTGTATCTGTGAGCCATCTTTCTACCTTTATTCCAGTTGCTTCTTCTCCGATCTGACCACTTGCTTCAGAGTTCTTGGATTTGAAGGCCCCGAAGCTCAAGACATCTGATCGACAGTGCACATCACTTCTACTCTGACCATCTCCCTTATCTGTTTGGCTCCGACCTTTTCAGAACAGAATGACTGTCCGAGCAGAAGCCTCTACATCGGACAATAGCGGGTGACTTCAGTTAAGTTTTTGGAGCTGTCACTTCCCCACAGAGCTTCAGCATTCAACAGCTCGTAGAGTCCCTATTCAGAGCGGGAGATCTGTGGGCATAGAGGGTTGTCTGCTTCAGGAGTTTTGGCTCTGGAGAGATGGCCTTTGACTTTGAAGTGGCAGAGAGGGTTCTCTCTCTACCTGTAAGAGCTCCGACACTCGCGTCCTCTCCATGCCTCCCCCCCCCCCATTTTGGATCCTGTGCTAGAGTCCTCTCTTCTGTCTACTCCAGGACCAGCCAGGCCAGAAGACCTTCCAACCAGATCCAGTTTCAGACCCCCCCCCAATCTCTTCCGATACCTCCCTGAAGCATCCCAACAAGGAAGTCCCTCATTGGAGACTGTGCGAAAGGAGGCACCTGGATTCCCCTCAGAAATCAGTCACTGAGGACACAAACTTCAGTGGGGGGAAGGGGTCACCAAGATCTCCACCTGAAGATGTCTCTTTTGGGGGCATTCTTGAAATCCTTTGCCAGATGGTCTGCCTAAAACCCTACCCAGGAGGAATCACTTTTTGGAAGCCTTTGGGTCTGGCCCATCCACATTCCTACAGAGGAACTTGATTAAGGAACTCTCAAGCTCTGCCCCAGGATCCATATGTGCACAGGAACAGAAAACCTTTTCCTCCAGACTGGCCACCCTATAATCTATCTCAAATGCATCCATGAGGCTAATTTTGTATGCAGTAGAGGGGGTACCTCAAGGGCTGCAGATTCGGGTACTGCTTTAAGGTGTCATGCCTGGATGCGGCTTTGTGACTTTGTGGAACCTTTAAGGTGTCCATCAATGCTCCTTTTAATGGATTATCATTCTTTGACCCCATTGTTAGACGTTTTCCTGTATTGAGAAAGATGGAAAGACCTTGTCTGCCATCGGGATCCATTTTTCTACCCCAGCAAAGGCCTTTCTCCAGGACCAACATGGTGGTAAATGTGGTTCAAAAAGTCAAAGGGTCCTTTTCAGTGTTATCTGATGCACCAATCTTCACAAATGAGGTCAACCCTGCTTCAACCTTTTTGCTTTATCCTTCAATAACAATATGCAACAGGTTCTTTGCCCTGATCCCTCCTCATGGACGGTCACCGAGAGATGCTCTGGTTCATGTTTGGCCCTCCAGTCTTCTTTATGCTTGCCCTCACCTACCACTCATACCAAAGTTCCTTCATAAAGCTCAGAGGTTGAAGAGCAAGGTGATAGTCGTTGCCCCCTTTTGGCCTTGACAGGTCTGGTTCCCCCTTTTTTGGTCTCACCAGATATGCCCTCCGTGGATGCTGGAGCAGCATCCAGATCTCCTATCCCTCCCATCAGAGCAGATTCACCCAGGTCTTCCAGGACTAAAACTAACCGCATGGTTTCTCCAGTTCTGATGTTAAAAATACCAGGCATTCCTCACCGGTTCAGAGGATTTTAATATCCTCACATAAAGCTTCAACCAGAAAAATTTATAAGTAAATGTCAGAGGTTTTCAAGATGGGCTGACCAAAAACATTTGGATCCCTTTATGGCGCCTATTCCTCCAGTTCTAGATTTTCTTGCTTCCACTTTCCATGACTGGGTAAGTTTTTCTACTGTTGGTTACAATCTTGAATTATCACATCGGAGACTATTCTGTGGCATCATCTAAACTGTGTAAGACCTCCCTCAGGGGTATCTTTTTCCTTAGTCCTGCTATAAAGGACCCTACTCCTCCTTGGGTCCTTTTGACTTAATGATATTACAAGCTCTTGTTCTGCCTCTTTTTGAACCTTCAGCCAAGGTAGACTTAAAATATCTTTCATGGAATACTGCCTTTTTGGTAGCCATCAATTCAGCTAGAAAGGATGTCTGAATTGCAAGCACCATCATCCAAACCCCCCGATGTTTGATTTTTTTTTTTTCCATAGATAGTGACCTTATGTACCGATCCTTCTTCTTTGACAAAAGTTGCTTGTGAAACCAGTATGAGTTCATCAGCCCACCAGTTTTCTTCCCTAATTTTCAAAACAAAGATGAAAATGCTCCTCTTCTAGATGTTCTACACAACAACGTTTTTACCTAGATAGAACAAAAAACTTTCCAAAAAACAGACTAGCTGTTTGTTTCCTTCTCAAATATTAGATTGGGAAGACCAGTGCCCAACGTCACTTTGGCAAAATAGATTACAGATTGCATATCCTATACAGTGGATGTAAAAATTGTACACACACCCCAGTTAAAATGCCAGGTTTTTATGATCTAAAAAGAGACCACAATAAATGATTTCAAAACTTTTCCCACTTTTAATGTGACCTATAACCTGTACAATTCAATTGAAAAACTTGGCTTCACCAAAAGAAATTTAAAGTTTTGGAATGGCCCAGCCAGAAACTATTTCCAGTAGAAAATCTGTGGGGTGACCTGAAGAGGGCTGTCCACAAGAAATGCCCTCGCAATCTAACAGATTTGGAGTGCTTTTGCAAGGATGAGTGGGCAAATATTGCCAAGTCAAGATGTGCCATACTGCAAGACTGCTACCCAAGAAGACTGAATGCTGTAATTAAATCAAAAGGTGCTTCAACAAAGTATTATTTTAAGGGTGTGCACACTTACACAACCAGCTTATTGTAAGTTTATTTACATTTTTTCCCGTTTTTTCGATTGAGTTGTACAGGTTATAGGACACCTTAAAGTTGGAAAAAGTTTTGAAATGATTTATTGTGGTCTCAGGTTTTTGCGATAGAATAATGGCATTTTAACAGGGGTGTATATGCTTTATATCCACTGTATATTCTTCCAAAGGCATTCCACTACCTTAACATGTCAAGGTTCATTCTACTAGATCTGTGTCTACATCTCAAGCCTTGTGTTCCGGGGTTTTGATTGAGGACATTTGTGTGGCTGCTACTTGGTCCAACTCCCATACCAATGTTTCCCATTACAAACTGGGTATTGTCTCTAGAAATGCAGCTGCTTTTGGTTCCACAGTGATCCAGAGTATCCATCATTGAGGGGTCACCAGAGGATACTATAGCTGGGGACTCGCAGGTTGAGGAACAAATGAAAATGACAGCATCAGATAAATTAGTTGTGTGCTCACCATAATGTTCCAGATGTGTTGCCCATTTTCGATCTTCCTCAACCTTCCCTCCCTCCTCATCCTATCTAACTGTGAAAGACCAGACGGATGCATCTGTAGGAATTCAGTTCCTGTTTGAGCCTCTAAACCTTTCTCTTTCTATTTTGGATCTGTATATATAGAAATGGCTATATTATTCTATGTTGGCAGGAAACTCCTATCTGAGGTAACCTGTGGAAATGGGAAGGGGAGGAGCTCGAGAATCTGATCCTAGAGCTATTAAACGCATCAGTCAGATCCAAGGTTCAGATCTGAACCCACAGGTTGAGGAAGAATGAAAGTGGACAACACAGATCGAACATTATGGTGAGTACATAACTTTTTGACTCACAAGACTTCACTTTTAAACTGAAGCTGGCTTTTATTTGACAGTTTTAAAATGTTTAAACTTTTTTTCTTGTGGAGAAACTGTTTGAATTACATTTGGGGGAGATGGTAAAGTGTACTTTATGGGGAAAAGTAACTTTAAATTTTGCTGGCTTGTGCTGCTTAGTTTCCCTGAGAAAGAAATACCATTTTTGGCTGAACCATGGAACAAACTACCAGTCCCAAGATCAGTCCTTCCAGCCACAAAAAGGAAAAAGTCAACTTAACAGCCTTTGCCAGCACAACAGGCTAGCAGTTTGCCTCTGCCTTAGGTGGGCAACTCTGCTGTAGCCAAAGCTGTTTCCTCAAACCCTCATCTTTTTCCCCTGGATCCCTCTGGTGTTCTCCATACAGCCACTGTGGACTGGGGGTTTGCCACATCCTCTGTGGCTGTTGGGGTACTCTTAGTGGGCAGGGGGGAGAGCCACTCTTGTCTGTTTTAGGAGAAGGGGCAGGCAAGATGCACCTGCTTAGCCAGACTGTTGTGCCCATCACTGGTGAAGCTGTTCCTGCCATTAATTCTCACTTTCCTGCCAAAAAGAAATGGAAAATTAAACATGGATCTTCTCCTGCAGCAGTTTCCCTGGACAGGAGTAGTTTGTCTGGCACAGGGTCTTGTACAGACTGTTGACCCTGTCAGGTGGCTTCTGGTAAAAGAAAAGGGAGTTGTCTTTTTCTGAAGAGATTCAAGAAATTGAATCTGGAGAGAATTATGATGGGGGGGGGGACCTACAGGATTGTCTCCTCTGATTTTGGATTTGCATGTTGTCAGAATCACCCTGTCAAAATTTGTGGTACACTCTTGTGGCAGGAGAGGGTAGCCTCCACCCCTCTGAGCTGGAAATTTCTTGTGAAGGCTTATTGTACCTGTTTAAGTCTGTTCTGGTTTAAGCAGTTGTGCACCAAACCAGTTATTTTACATCAGAAGATTTGTGGTCTACACTCTTGTAGCATTACTGTCTAGACAGTTGAAGTACTATTTAAACCATTACTATTTAACCGTTATTTTACTATTAAAATTATTTATACTGTTTGTACCATGTTGCTTTCATTGTACGGAAAGCTTTCTACATGGCCCACCTCATAAGTAAGGGCGTCTAATCCAGGGACAAGGTCATAACATCCCTGTATTCTTCCCTTATAAAGGCCCATTGAGTACAATGCCCCATTCTGCATGTACCTCTCAAAGCACATGCAGCAGCTGGAGAGACCACAGAGGTTCCTCAACAGAGAAATCAAGGGCCTCAAAAATCTACCATACACAGGCTAAAAGCCCTATCCCTCTACTCTTTCATACAGACTCCTCAAAGGTGACCTGTGTCTGGCATACAAGCTCCAGTCGAGTAAACCGCCCACTTGGCCACAACCTGGTCTGTGACATAAATAGGACTTGGTGGGACAGATGTGTCCCAGAGACTCCCCATCTATGGAATAGATTCCCTCTCCATGTCAAGCAGACTAGCTCTTTTTTTTTTTAAGCACAGCCTGGATAACTGGATGGAAAATAGAAAATACATCTCTGGGATTCCACGTGTCCCTGCTGGACAGGAACATTGGGCGCTGATTTGTCTATGCATAGGCTAAGCTCTTAGGCTTACAAGAGCCTCAGGGCCAGTAGTTTAGTAACTTCCTATGAGCCTACTAGAGCATCTAGTTTCCTCATAAGTGAGCGTTTTTCATAAAGTCCCTTGACTTATTGATTTGTTCAATGTGTTTCCCTCACTCCCCCTAGTAGATCATGGATATGCAATTCCTGACACTCTGGACAGTCTGGTTGTGATAGGTATTATGGGGCAATGTAGCAATTGCCTCATGTGACAACCCACTTATTCTCATGCACACTAATGCTGGAGGCAAAACTCTCTCATACAACCAAAACTAGTCTTGTAGAGTTTCAGTGACACTTGCACCACACCTACTGCACAAGGTCAAGACCCTACACAAAACTTATGTTGAGGCACATAGAGGCAACCTTCCTAAAACACTAAGATGTTCTGCATAGTACAGTCAAAGAAAGGGGACTCAGCCGTCACGTAAACACTCAACAGTACCACCTTCAGCTACACATACCAACACTGTATCCAGTGCCTCCACTGCTAAGCCATTAAGGCAAACCAGCGCACAGCCAAATTCCCTGGTCATTGATTCTGTAGTGAGGCACAGTGATGTCCCCCACACCAGAGTAAGGGTAGATCTGGTACCTCGGCATATCGCCTTCAAGGATAAGTAGTATGATGCACCACACACATTTATACCAGGTGAACCATTAATCAATCATTAAAACACTTCTGCATTTTAAATTTTAATGTGACTTCTATATTTTAAACTAGCTTCCACATTTAAAATGACTGCAATATTTCAAAGTGACTTCAGTGTTCTAAAATAACTTCATTTTAAATATTTTAAACATTTTAAAGATTTCAAAACTATACATATCTCATAAGCATCAAAAATATATTACCAATATTAATAGAAATGTGACCCTAACGTGAACATTACTTGCACACAAATGTGTTGATTATACCACATATTTATGTAATAGTGATATTTGCCTCCAAATTTAAACCCTTAGAGTATAGGGCACCATAATTTAAAATTAATCTACTTTCCAAACTTAATAACCTATGCTTTAAGTCACCCCCTATAATATTGCTAGGACTGGCAAGTGCACTAAAAAAGAACGTGCCATAATTACTCCCCATGAAACCTGCAAAAATGTTCTCCCACTGGACTATTGAAATTGTGATTTCTAATATCCCCCAAATGTTTTAGAATTCTAACTTTTACTGCCCTCTTTGCCCAATATACCACTTAATCAGATCACATCCACACACTATTATATATACAGCATGCAAGAATTGCAAGAAAATCTATAATTTTCAAATTTCGTATTAAAGTACCTGAAAGATTCTTAAACTTGCAAACCTTGCATCTCCCACAACTAATGCATTCCTACCCTAGTAGTTTTGTTGTCCCAAAGTGGTCTGTTTAGTAGCTTCTTCATATTAAGGTATTTCCCAGAAGAAAACCTAATAAACCCATTAAATCACCCACTGTGTGATCTAAACACACAATGTGCCATAATTCTTGTATCAAATTTGTCATGTTAGAACATGATGAATATTTAGATACAAAGAATAACTTTCACTGCACTACTGGGCTTCAAATTACTACTTTACTCTTTTTCCTGGAATTGCTCTTTTCACCACACAATACCTGATGTATCCCTTCATCCAACAAACTTTTATCATAACCCCTTTGTAATGATCTATTTTTAGTTTCTATTTGGAATTGCTCTCTATGCCCTTCAGATGTATTCTCCTACTGGGAGCAAATTCAGTAAATGAGGGGGCGCATGCTTTCTGCAAACAAAATTGTTTACTGATGTTACTTACCTAAATGGTCTAAATTGGATAGTGTAATCATTCCCTATGTAAAATTCAACATCCAAAAATTGAATCTTAGCATTGCCCCATAGACATGGTGAATGTAAGTCCATAAAAATTATCATTCAATTCTAGAATAAATTCTTCAAATTCTGATGGCTGGCCCTTACAAATAAGAGATCATCAATAAATCTCTTGCATGCTTTCTGCAAACAAAATTGTTTACTGATGTTACTTACCTAAATGGTCTAAATTGGATAGTGTAATCATTCCCTATGTAAAATTCAACATCCAAAAGTTGAATCTTAGCATTGCCCCATAGACATGGTGAATGTAAGTCCATAAAAATTATCATTCAATTCTAGAATAAATTCTTCAAATTCTGATGGCTGGCCCTTACAAATAAGAGATCATCAATAAATCTCTAACATATTACTTTTGTCTTCCAAAAATTAGTATTATACATGAACAATTTTTCAAAAAAAGCCCATGTGTAATACAACATAACTGAGTGCATAGGACGCACCCATTGCTGTTCCTTTCTTCTGTAGATATATCTTATCTTTATACTTAAAATAATTGAGTTAAACAAAATTCCAATACCCTAATGACCAAAGCTGCCTTAGGGCCCTCTCCCATCACATCCTGGACTGCTTCCAAACCATGCCTATGTTGTATGGATGTATATAAGTAACTTGTCTACTGTAGCCCAATAGTAATCTGCCTGCCATTTAATAGTCAAAACAATTTTACAAAGATCCTGAGTTTTTTTTATATGTGATGATATCCTAAATATTGTTTCAACACTGAATCTATAAAAATTGCCACATTATACACAAAAGAGTGGATACCAGAGACTATCGGTCTCCTGGGAGGGGTTGGTCAATTTTTATGCATTTTGGGTATGGCATAAAAATGAGGGTCATGTGGGTCCTTGATTGGATGTTGAATTTTATATAGAGAATGATTATACTATCCAATTTAGACCATTTAAGAAAGTAACATCAGTAAACAATTTTTTGTTTGCAGAAAGCATGTACCCCCCCCCCCTTACATCTATTGAATTCGCTCCCAGTACGAGAATTTAGGCGGATTTATAGGAATACATCTGAAGAAGGGCATAGAGAGCAATTCCTAAAAGAAACTAGAAATAGATTATTACAAAGGGGTTATGATAAAATTTTGTTGGATGAAGGGATACATCAGGTATTGCGTGGTGAAAAGAGCAATTCCAGGAAAAAGAGTAAGTAGTAATTTGAAGCCCAGTAGTGCAGTGAAAGTTATTTGTATGTAAATATTCATTTCTAACATAATGAGGAATTTGATAAGAATTATGGTACATTATTTGTTTAGATCACACAGTGGGTGATTTATTTCCTGGGTTTATTGGGTTTTCCTATGGGAGATGCCTTAATATGAAGGAACTGTTAAACAGACCACTTTGGGACAACAAAACTACTAGGGTAGGAATGTATAGTTGTGGGAGATCTTTCAGGTACTTTAATAAGAAATTTGAAAATTTATTGTAGGTTTTCTTGCAATTTTTGCATGGTTGTGTATATAATAGGGTGTGGATGTGATCTGATTAAGTGGTATATTGGGCAGACAGAGGGCAGTAAAAGTTGGAATTCTAGAACATTTGGGGGTTATTAGAAATCAGAATTTCAATAGTCCAGTGGGAGTTTTTTGCAGATTTCATGGGGGTAATTATGACATGTTCTTTTATTAGTGTACTTGCCAGTCCTAGCAATATTATACGGGGTGACTTAAAGCATAGATTATTAAGTTTGGAAAGTAGATTAATTTTAAATTATGGTACCCTATACCCTAGGGGTTAGATATCACTTGTATAAATATGTGGTATAATCAGCATGTGCGCAAGTAATGTTCACATTAGTGTCACATTTATATTAATATTTGTAATATATTTTTGATGCTTGATGTATAGTTTCTTTAAAATGTTTAAAATATTTAAAAATGAATTTATTTTAGAACGCTGAAGTCACTTTGAAATATTGCAGCCATTTTAAATGTAGAAGCTAGTTTAAAATGTAGAAGTCACTTTAAAATTTAAAATGCAGAAGTCTTTAATTGATTAATGGTTCACCTGTTATAAATGTGTGGTGCATCATAATTATCCTTGAAGGCGATATGCTGAGGTACCAGATGCTTGGTACTAATAAAGCGTATACACCATCTGTGGATCTTGTGTTTTTTATTTTAATATTTATATCTTGCTTTTTTTGTGAGTAAGGATAGAGTCGGCTGCCTTCCTGGGGCTAGGATCTGTCAAGTCACACAGGCACTCGGGTCATTGAACCACATGTACCAGTATGACTGTCATAGTCCAATGTGGGTGTTAATGACCTGAGACTACTTTCCTTGTCTGCATGAAGTGAGCGTAGCATACTACCTTCTCTATGGATGGGTGGCCGGCCTAATGGTTAACGTGTTTGCCTTACAAACACAAGGTACAGGGTTTGAATCTCACAGGGGATAATTGGCTAGGCTGAAAAAGTGTCTCGCAAGGGCAGTTAGCATAGTACTAACCTATGAGCCAAGTTACCAACAGAAAATTATTAACTGGCTAAGCTTCTATTAGTCTAGAGGGGTACAGTATTTGACAGACTTGGAGGACATGACTGACTGACCACTCTGCTTTGCCAGGGATGGTCTGCACTTATCCCCTCTAGCCTATCAGATATTGGCAAAGACCTTTTCCCCACCCCATAGTGCCTTTTTTAGGCAACGCCAAACTGATAAACCTACCAACTTAACTGAAGCTGTGACAGAATATCTGAAGGTGGTACTGCTCAATGTTAGAAGTCTTAACAAGAAACTCCACTTAGACCTGCTACTGCACAGGAGGCAACTAAAGGTGGAGTTTGTTTATAGTAAAACCAATCTCGCATCCAGACTAGTGTGTGACCCACTGGAACTCGTACATATGAAACTCACCATAAACAAGGTTCCGTACCATATCCTTGCAACCTATAGCAGCCACCTCAATGTGCCATGAAACCCAGACTGCCTATCTCAATGTACTAGAGTGGACTGTGGAATTATTAGATATGGGCATCCTGAGACGGTGTAACAACTGCCTCATGTACACTGACAACCATCTACTCTACCACCTAGGAACACAATTTGCAAAAGATGAAATTACATTAGGAACCTAGAGTCTATGCTCTCTCCACCACAAGCCATTATATGTGGTACTGAAGGTTGTCAACACAATCACTACGCCTCAAACACCACCCACACCTGCACAGCACTTACCCACATATGCAGAGGTCCTCAACAAAAACATACCCAAAGGAGACCGCAGAGGCAAAAACGCATGCCATTTCCACAGCCCTCCACAACGCATCTTGCATAGTTCACCCACCTATCTCTTGGCTACTAAGGCTTAACCATAAACCCAGCATATTAGTCATAGGAGACTCCATGAGATGCATACATGTGCTTCTCACCAGGCTGGATAAGGAGGAAGTGACTGTTCATTGTTTGTCAGGGGCCAGAATCTACTGTATCACATACACACTCAAGTCTCTCGAGCAGGTACTGTTATGTCTCTGTCATAGTCCATGTTTGCATGAATGACTATGTACCTCCCTGGACTATATGAAGAGAGACATGATTGAACTCGCTGATTGTGTCCCAGGCGGGTATGTCCTTAGCCTTGAGCAGTATTCTAACGTTAGCCAGAATGCTGCCTCAGCACAAACATAAATTGACTGACTTTAACAATTGGCTTAGTTTCTGGTGTCATTCCAGGGGGATCCAGTACCTGACAGCCTAGGAAAATATGATCAACACTATGCTTTCAGTGATGGCCTGCATCTGTCTCACTTGGGCTTCAAGTTTCTGACAGGCTCCTGCCTCCTCCATACTGCCTTTTTTAGGAAAAGTGATGGTTAAAACTACCAACATAACAATTTCAACAAAACGCAAATTTAAAGTTATGCTGCTAAACGCTAGGAGTCTAAACATGAAACTGCACTCCTTGCAAGAATTCTTATCCTGGAAAATGCTGACATCTGCGCAGTTGCAGAAACTTGATTCAAAGCTGCAAAGAGCACCCAAGCCTTACCTGGAAACTCATCCAATCATGCACAGATCCCAAACTTTGGGCAGTAAAGCTAAAAGCGGTTGAGTTTCAATATATATTAGACGTACATACCTCCAGGCTGGTCAAATGGTATGACATGTGAGACACTCCAGGTGCAGTTAACCATTGAGAAGATCCCTATACAAATTGTAGGTAGCTGCTGGCCCCTGATTCTGACTCAAGATGCCCAATCCCACCTATCTGGACTCCTTTGACTATCAAGATTCAAGCCTTTACTCTGATCCTGGGTGACTTTAACTACCCAAACATAGACTGGAAGCACTACTCATGCTAGAACACAAATGCCCAGGGATTCCTCTATTTTTGTCAATGCGAATGCTTTGGAACAACTAGTTGATGCCCCATAAGAGGTGATATCTTGGACTTGGTATTAATCATGAGTAACCACTGCATCCTCCTCCTCCCTGGTAAGTTATGACCATAAAGTGGGCAGTTTCAAAATCCACATCTCCCCTGACCCCCTCTAGCCAGGGTCAAACAAGAAAAACTTCTCCAAAGCTGATTACAGCCTCCTGAGGGATAGTATAAACAGCTTCACAGCCCCTCTTCCTCTCTAGGAACCGGCACCAGTATCCAAAACTATACCAAAGCACTATACAAACATTTATATAGGTGCATGGAATCAGGAATACCCAACAGGACTAAATCATCCTCTGAAAGGAAGAGTAAACTTGTCTGGTGGACATCTGCAATAAGCTCTGTAACAAAAGGAAACAATTGCTGTCCAGGATCAAGGAGGAGCAGGTGCCCAATTGAAAGCAATCTCGACTTAACCTGAACAAGCAAATAAGAGCATTAGTGAAATCCTCCAAAGCAAACTTGGAGTCCAAATTGATTACATTAATTAGACAATTGTAAGGCCTTCTTCACATATGTCCACAATCTCAAAGGAATCACCTAGATCTGTTCAGAACTGGTGGTCAAGGGCACCACATATACATATGCTGTAGATGCAGCAAACTTATTGGCTGATGGATTCAGTGAAAACTTCACCCCTCTGCCCCCCATCAGTAAATCAAGATGTTCCCAGTACCTGCCCCCTTCCCCTTAAATTGAGGGAACAGGTAATCACTGCTCTCTCAAAGGCAAAAAATACAGCCTCCATTGGACCCGGTAACATCCCAGGCTGCATCCTACGTGAACTCAGGCAGGAACTTACAACACCATTAGGCACCCTGTTCATCCAAAGCCTGAGTACCGGCTTCATCCCAGCTGAGTGGAGGACAGCCACTGTCATCCCTTTGCACAAAGATGGGGCATCCACTGATCTGGGAAATTAGACCCATCAGCCTAACTAACCTGATCTGCAAGACTATGGAATGTATTATTATGGATTTCATTAACAAGGACATTGGCAACCTCAAAACACTCTATCCCATACAGTTTGGCTTCGTCTAGGTCATGTCTGTTAAACTTGGTCGATTTGAGACTGTCACCAAAGCCATGGATGAGGGAAGATGGTGCACACTGCCTACCTTGATCTGGCCAAAGCCTTCAACACTGTTCCCCACTCGGGCGTAATAGATGCTGACAATTAGGCATAAAGTCATGTCACCAGATAGGTACCGAACTGGCTCACTGATAGAACCCACCTATTCAAAATGGGGGAAGCCACCTCAGACAGACCTGTAATGAGTGGCATACCCCAGGGTTCAGTCTTTGGGCCTCTGTTATTTGGGATGTACTTTTGAGGTGCAGACCAAAACCAGTGGACTTTGGCTGACCAAGTTTGCAGATGACTGCAAGCTGGGCACGGTCTTAAATTCCCCTAGTGATGTGGACATCCTCCAAGAGGGTCCCTCGCAAACAAATGACTGGTGCCAGAAACATGGCTTCCAGCTGAATACCAAAACATACATTCATCAGCCCCTTTGAGGAGAGTGACATCCCCACAAATTATCACATTAACAGTGTCCTAAGCATGCTGATTTTTGGCCACCATGTTGCTTCCATTGTACAGAAAACTTTCTACATGGCCAACCTCACAAGTAAGGGTATCTCATCCAGGGACAAGGTCATAACATCCCTGTATTCTTCCCTTATAAGGCCCATTATTGAGTACAATATCCCGTTCGGCATGTACCCTCAAAAGCACATGCAGCAGTTGGATAGACCACAGAGGTTACTCACCAGGAGAATCCAGGGTTTCAATCTACTATACACACAGGCTAAAAGCCCTATCCTCCTACTTGGGTTTCATACAGACTCCTCAGAGATGACCTCTGTCTGGCATATAAGGCAGTCTTGAAGCCCACATTGATATGGGACTGCTGTATATCTGTAAGTCAACTTCACTTGAGTAACCCCCATGTGCAGCCTCAACCTGGTCTGTGACATCAATAGGACTTGGTGGGACAGATTGGTGTCCCAGAGACTTCCCCCATCTGGTGAATAGACTACCTCTCTGTCAAGCAGAGTACCTCTTTACTCCTTTTAAGTGAAACCTGGATAACTGGATGGGAAACAGAAAATACATCCCTGGGATTCCACTTGTGTCCCTCCTGGACAAGGGACATCAGGTACTGACTTGTCTAAACATGGGCTAAACTCTTGGCTAGGCTTATGTGGACCTTGGGACCAATAGCCTAGTAACTTCCTATGATCTAGTGTCAACATGGAGGACGGTCTGTTTTTATTTGCATGTGTGCTCTTTCTGATACAGATATAGCTCAAAAGCAGGAAGGGGAAGCCCCTAGGCTTCAAGAATGAGAAATATGTGGAAAAAGATGCCCCTTAGCCTCTTCATTTATAAGAATTGTGCTCCATTTACCACTGATTTAACCACAGAGCATTGACACAGAGTAAATAAGCTTATTCTAAAAGGTCTGATTTTAAGACTACCTTTTCTGAGGCTATATCGCCGGAATCTTCAAAATCTAGTAAATCGGGCAAACCACAAAAGTCAGCTTCTTTGGAACTAAGGCAGAAAGCTCTCATGCTGTCTGCAAAAAAAATGCCAGAGCAGACAACTCAAGTCAGATCCAAGGTTTCTTTAGAACTCTCCACCCCAAAGTCAACCTTAATGTTGGAGTTTAGATATAGGATCCGATCACCTTCCCTGAGACCAGTCCATTCTCTGCTCCCATCATCTTTTCTAGCCAGATCAAGGTCACCTACCCCCTCTCCCCCGGCCCACCAGGTGTTTGTCTGATGAAGATGTGGATAGGGTAGTGGTGCGACCATTAAAAGACACCACCCTTAGCCAAATTATTGTTGGAGGTGAGCCTGAAGGAAATGTATCAGTCTTCCCTCTCGGCGTCTGCTCCTCCTGTTTTGGTGCCATAAGATTCCAATATCCAGCTTGTCTATCTGATCCACAACCCATAGCCTCCTCGGATCTGGTATCTGCCCCGAGTGTTTCTGCCTAGTTGGAGCAGGAGACCTCTAGGAGCAGATACTTTTTGGTCCGGTCAAAGGAATTGGTTCAGATCTGTCCCTGCCTCTGGGGGACTTGGGATGGGTGAGTTCAGCTCCTGCCTCTCCTTCAGAGCTTCCATATTCTGCTGTGGAGGTTCCATTGACTCTGACAACTCATTTGTCGGAGTGAGGGTGGACTGCCTTCAAAGTTAGGAGGGCTCTGACCATCTCTTGGTCTGTGATAGATCTTTAAGATCTTTATCCCAGTTCTGTCCAAGTGTCTTTTCCTCAAACTACTTTTTCCATAAGTCCACAGAGACCCTAGGCCTCAGGGTGTCTAGCAGGGGATTCCCCCCTCTTCTGAAACCTCCCCAGAATATCCCACCGAGTATGTCCCTTGGAAGAGGGCATGCAAGAGGAAGAACTTAAGTCTCCCCGAGAGGAGTCCATCAAATCTGATACTGACCGTGAAGCAGAAGGGGCCCCCATGGTCACCTCCTGAATATATCTCCTTTAGAGACATTCTGAGTCTTAAAGCCGAGAGGTGAATGGCAGTCCACCTCCTGTTTGGCCGAGGAGTCTTTACCTGAAGGCCTTTGCATCTTGCCCTTCAACCTCTTTGGTGACCATGCCTTCCAGTGAGCTTAGAGTTAATTTCTCTGAAGGCTTGGGAGACCCCACACACCATAGAGCCCTACTCCTAGGAGGCCAAATAAATATATTACAGCCCCTAAGGATCATAGGAAGTTACTAGGCTATTGGCCCTGAGGTTCCTAAGCCTAGCCAAGAGCTTCAGCCAAGACAAGAACATATTTACAGAAGGTGTAGCAGTTGATGCCATGGTTGTGGCGGCAGCCACTAAAAGAGATTTCTGATGCCAGCTCCTATATCCATCCTCCGAATAAGGATTTCAGGACCATGGATAGGTATGGGAAGCCCATCTCATCAGCAACCTTTGCCTTACGGTCACTGAATTATCTTACCCACTTAACTAGATTGCAGAGGGAGCTGCTAAAGGCACTATCAGACTCCCTCCAAGGTGTTGTAGCTGATGCGGTGACAGATGAGGTCAGCACTCAGCTCGCCACCCTAAATTCAGTCATTAACTTGTCTGTGAGGCTTCTGTGCAGCAAATGGAATGAACAGGACAGTGGATTTAGGCATCTCTCTCAGGAGGCAGGCCTGGATGCACCTTTGCAATTTTGCAGAGCCCTTTGTCTTCTTTCGTTAATGCTCCTTTTGACAGCTCTTCTCTTTTTTGACCTAAAGTTAAGGAAACTCTCACCAGATGGAAACAAAAAGGTAAAACCTCATTTGCTATTGAAGTACATTTTTCTCACCTAGTAGACCATTTCCCAAAAGTCAGGGAGGTAGTGGGAAGATGTGGTATAGAAAATCTCAGAGGTCTTTCCAAGACACACCTAGAGACAGAGGGGGAAACAGTAATGGAAGATGCCGCTGTCACTGCAGGGGAGGCCAAAAACCAAAGAATGGCAAACAAAAGGCAGAGGACCAAGTAAATTCACTCTAACCTTTTACTAAAAAAATACATGCTAAACATGAGTCTTGTTAAATACAAAGACTTCTTCAGATGCCGAAGAAGTCTTTGTATTCGAGACGAAAAGCGGTTCATGTTTAGCATGTATTTTTTTAGTAAAAGTTTAGAGTGAATTTACTTTGTCCTCTGCCTTTTGTTTGCCATTCTTTGATTTTTGGACTTTTGAGAAGTTTGTTTTGTTTACCTATTTTCTACGGCAGGGGATGCCCACAAATCAGGGCTGCAGAGAATCGTTCTTTGGTAGGCCCTTCCAGTGCTTCTGAAGGAGTTGCCTGATTGCTCATCTCTGGAGTCAGTTGGGGATAGATTGTCTTTGCACCACAAAACCTGGCAAATGATAAATGACAGATCGGTGCAGGGCATAATACCAAGAGGATGCATCACTCCCTTCTCCTTCCCTGCACCTGTAAATAAGTCAGTTCCAGACATTCCACCCGGTCAAAAGGAACAAGCAACATTATAAATCCAAAAGTTGCTAAGGAGGAGTAATTCAAGAAGTCTCCACAGACCAGAGAGGCTCCAGAACTTACTAAAGATTATTTTTAATTCCAAAGAAAACGGGGGACTGGAAAGTCTGTTTAATAAAAAAAAAAAAAAAAAAAAAAAAAGCAAGTTTCAGATGGTAACACTACAGTCGATACTTCCATTCCTGGAAAAAGACAATTGGATGTGCTCTGAAGACCTTCAGGATGCGTGCTACCACATTTGAATGGAAAGGCACTCCAGGAAGTTCTTTTACTTCAGCTAGGAGCCAGTCACTTCCAGTTTCGAGCTTTGCCCTTTGATCTCACTACAGCTCCAAGAGTGTTCACCAAGTGCATGGCAGTAGTGGCAGCTCAAATGAGACGCAGAGAATTCCATGTGTTTCTGTATCTGGATGACTGGCTCATAACTGCCCTGACCAGGCATCTTCTGCTACAAGCCGCAGACTATACCCTTCAACTATGTTCCTTCCTAGGTATTCCTGTAAACTATGAAAAATTTGCTCTAGAGCCATGTCAAAGCTTAGTCTTCATAGGAGCAGAGATAAACATGACAAGCAAGACTCCCACAAGACAGAGTAGACCATCTCCACCATTATGTAAGACTGTTAATCAGAAAGACACAAGCCTTTGCAAAACTGGTTCTTCATGTACTGGGGAAAATGGCTGCATCCTCATTCCCCTACCTCATCTTCATATGAGAATACTTCAGTGGTTACTTTCTGCACAGTGGTTAACCTTGGAACTTCAATGTTTCACAAAATTATGATAACCAATGCTTGTAAAAAGGATCTCCAATGGTGGATTTACTCTCCATTAGTATATTAAGGCAGTCTCTTCATCCCCAGGCCATGGTGACCACAGATGCTAAGCAGATAGGGTGAGGGAGACATTATCTAGGGAGGAAAGTCCAAGGCATTTGGCAGGAACACTAATCCCACTTGCACATAAACATCCTAGAGATGAGGGCGGTTCTTTAGCTTTGCAACCATTCCAAGACACACTGCCTCTAGGAATAATAGCAGTCCAGACAGCATGTCTGTAGTTTGGTATATAGACTGGATGGAACCAGACCTTACACACTTTGTTGAAGCTCTGTGGGTCTGGCAATGGCTTTCAACTGCTTTGCAATAGCAAGACTCATCATGGGGAAATCGGCATAATTGCAGACAAATTGAGCAGGGCCATACTATGGCCACACAAGTGGTCCCCCAGTCAGAAAGTTACAGAAGAGATTTTCCAAAAATGGGGCCAGCTTTGCTGTGCTCTCTACATTGCTCTCCAATGCCTAATGCAGCGGCCTGATTCCTCCCATGGGAGTCACCAAGGGATACACTTGTTCATGGTTGGCTTCTGGGACTTTTTTCCTCCTATCCCTTTAATTCACAAGTTTTTGCAGAAAGCAAGTTAGTTGGAGACTACAATAATCTGCCACATTTTGGCCCCATCAAATCTGTTTCCCCTTTCTTCACCTTCATCTTCGGAATGAACCATGGATTCTGGACCCTGCTACAGCCCTTCTGACTCACCCAGCAGGGATGGTTCACCCCAACCTGGACATCACAAACAGCTTGGCTGCTCCAGTTCCCCTAATCACCAGGTTTCCTGCCCTTTCCTCTTCAAACATTTTAATGTCTTGCCATAAAACGTCTACATAAACTGTACAGCAGCAAATGGAAAATATTTTTTTTACTTGGGCCAATAGTCTGACCACTTTACTGCGCCCATACATTCTATTCTAGAAATTTTGGCTGAAATTTTCAATGAAGGAGCTGCTGCAACCACTATTACTTAAGTTGGTGGCAATTTCCAGTTTTCATACAGGAGAAAATGGTTGTGGGATGATGTCACACAGACTTTGTTAAAGCCTTTTTGAAGGGAACTACTATGATAAGACCACCATATAAAAATCCAACACCACCTTGGGATATTAATTTTGTCTAATATCTGCCCCCCCCCCCCTTTGAACCATTGGAGACGTGAGTTGAAATACCTCTCCTGGAAAACGCACTTCAGTGGCTTTTATTTCAACCAGATGAGTTTCTGAAACCCAATCCTTGTCAACCAAGCCCCCATACCCAATTTTTCATGGTTTCTTTATCCACAAACCCCTCCTGCCTACTGAAGGTGGTCAAAGTAATCTCAACCAATCTACAGAGTTGCCAGTTTTCTTCCCTAACTTCCAAAATAAAGAATATTCACTGCATCTTCTAGATGTTCATAGACAGTTATGTTACTACTTGCATAGGATGTTTGAGATTAGAAAATTAGATCAGCTAGTCTCTTATTCTGATATTAAAAAGGTCAACCAGTTACAAAAGTTACTTTATCTAAATGGTTTACACTGTATATCTTAGATTTAAAATTCAAAGAATAGACCCCTTCCAAATAAACTGTTAAAGCTCATTCCACAAGGTCTGTAGCTGTCTGCAGCTTTTAGATTACCATTGAATAACATCTGAGTTGCAGTAACTTGGGCAAAACCTCATACCTTTATTCATTGCAAAGTGGATTTGGCCTCTAGGAGCAAAAAGTCTCTCTCTATTCTATGGTTCTGAGAATATTCTCCCATGAGCCACCCAAGAGTCAGGCTGCTTGGGACACTGGCCCATGAGTGAAAATAAGGGTGAGATTGACATCACATAGAGTACTTACCATAACGTTCCATGCGTGTTGTCCATCTTTCCCTTTATTCTCACAACCTCCCTCCATACACCCCTGCCTATACTCCACAGAGACTGAGTAGCACAAGTTCGATACTACAGTGCCATATAGCCACAGAAATAATTGTTTCCTAAATTTTTCAATGATAGACATCTGCACATACATATGTCTCTCTCTAATATATATAAAAATATAAATGTGTGTGTGTATATATATATATATATATATATATATATATACGCATACACGTGTTTATATATACAAACACATCTACATACACATACATATAAACAAACACGTACATATATGTCTACATATATGCATACAAATATACACATATATACATGTACATATACAGACATACATA
>NC_056735.1:1215257392-1215314892 GCF_019279795.1 Protopterus annectens
AACCTGCGGGACAGATTCCCCAGCTACTAAGACCCAGGATGGCCCTCAAGGAAAAGAAATTACAGAGAACAGCAAAGCCAAAAGCATTTCTACTGATATGATGTCCAATTTGTAATGTGTAATAAAAGTGTGATGATGAGACCAAGCTGCTGCAGTGCAAATGTCCTCAATGAAAACTCCAGACCAAATGGCCTAAGTAGTAGCCATGGACCTTGTGGAATCGGCATTAATTTGTCCTGGTATGGGAACATGCTTCGAAGAGTAAATAAAAGTAATACAGTCTTTCAACCATCTAGCTAGAGAAACGTTGGTAATAGATTTACTTCTTTGTCAAAGAAAAAAACAAAAACAACTGATCAGACCTCCTGAAGGGCTTGGTTCTGTTTAAGTAAAACAAAGCTGTCTATGAACATCAAGCGATGGAAATTATATTCACCTTTGTTTTGATGATTGGGAAAAAAGACTGGGAGATCAATGGAATGATTAATATTCCTTTCCTTAGCCACTTCGGGTAAAAATGAAGGATTAGTAGGCAGGGTAAAGTACAGTTGTGTACCCTTACCATAAATGTAGATGTTAGAGTATCTTCACTGTTGCAGTCATCACATTTGGGTTATCCCTGCTGGGGTAGCCCTCGGCTGGCATGAATACCAGACTTAGTATTTCTGCATCGGTTGCTGTCGCTTGAAGACGTACAGCAGTTCATCAGGGGTATAAAGGAAGGCAGCAGATGCCATTACATCAATTGTTCTTGCCCTAACTGGTCAGGAGCCCCCAAAGTAGGAGGCAAGGCTCTGGTGGCAGGACCCCACCAGTGGAGAAAAAAAATGAAAAAAACTATGTCCCTTCTAAGGGAAAGAAGAACAAGGAAGAAAGGTAACAAAAAGAAAACTGGGGAAGGAGGGAGTGAAACCAGGACTGCAACAGTGAAGACACTCAACCATCTAAATTCATGGTAAGTGTACACAACTGTACTATGTTCTTCATGTGTCACTGTTGCAGTCATCACATTTGGGTAGATTCCCGTAGCTGAGGAAATGGGTGGAGGAAGTAAAGGAAGCTAGGGGCTGGCTAGCATGACCTGCAAGACTGCAGAGGCAAAGCCAGCCCTGGATTTAGAAAAGCGAGGCAGGTAGTAATGTTTGTTAAAGGTGTGAACAGATGTCCAGGTGGTAGCCTCCAGTATGTCCCTGGTGGGGACCCCTCCGAGGAATGCTGCAGAGGTGGACGCTGCTCTGGTGGAGTGTGTCCTAACCCCCTTGTCAGGAGGCTTGCCATGCTGCTTGAGCAGAAATGGATGCAGTGTGGTATCCATTTGGAAATGGTTTGCTTGGATATGGCTTTGCCTCTGCCCCTGAAGCAAAGCTAACCAGCAGTTCAGATTTTCTGAAGGGTTTAGTCATGTCCAGATAGTATCTGAGCTGTCTGTGCACATCTAGAGAGTGCAGAATCCTTACCCCCCTTGTTTATAGGATTAGGAAAGAAGGTGAGCAAAATGGATGGATTGGTTAAGAGCCACACTGGATACTACCTTGGGCATGAAGGAAAGATTAGTTCTGAGGGATAACCCGTCTGCATGTAAGATTATGAAGGGTTCCACTGCCACAAGTGCTTGCAGCTCAGCGACTCTTCTGGCTAAAGTGATGGCCAGGAGGAAGGCTGTCTTCCAGGAGAGAAATTTTAGCTCTACAGAAGAAGTTGGTTCGAAAGGAGGCAGGGTGACCTTTTCCAAAACAAAGTTAAGGTCCCAAGCCAGTGTTGCTGCCCTTCTTGGGGGGCCTCAAGTTGTTAGCCCCACTGAGGAACTGCTTGATCAGAGGGTGTGAAAAAAAGAGGCTCCTCAGTGGGAAAAAGAGCGGAAATAGCAGAGGCGTGAATTTTTATAGAAGAACAAGAGAGACCACTGTGTAGTAGGTCAGCTAAGTAATCCAGGATGAGAGGGAGGGAGGGTTGTGCCATATTGGCTCTTTTAGCCTGGATCCATGTGCAGAACCTTTTCCATTTATCTGCATAAGACTTTCTGGTTCTAGGGCGTCTGACCTCTCGGATAACATCCAGAACCTGTTTACTGAAGAGGGCAGATTGGTCAGGGGCAGGTTATAAGCCAAACTGAGTGTCTGCAAATGGGGGTGCATGAATACCCCTGCCCTCTGGGTTAGGAGGTTGGGAACCTGAGGAAGATTCCATGGGGGCAGTGGGGACAGGCTGAGAAGCAAGAGGTAGCAGTGCTGTCTGGGCCAGTCTGGAGCTATGAGAATGGTCCTTGGTTTTTCCTCCCTTATTTTGAGCAGTACCCTGGGGATGAAATGTAGGGGAAGAAAGGCATAGAAAGAGAGGTTTACCCAGGGGAAGGACAGGGAATCTACTTTCCATGCCATGCAATGATGCTCCCTGGTGCAGAATTTGTTGAACTGATGGTTGGTGTGGAAGGCAAAGAAGTCGACCTCCAGGGTTCCCCATTTCTGAGTTATTAGTAAGAAGGTGTTGCTGTTGAGCTGCCACTCATGGAGGTCCACCAGTTTTCTGCTCAATTGGTCTGCTAAGGAATTGAGACACCCTGGCAGGTATTGTGCTAAGTGAAGATGCATGGAAGAGGCTGTGAACCAAAGGGTCCTGGCCAGCCTGCATAGTGGGTAGGCGCGAGTCCCTCCCTGGTTGTTTATGTACCACATCACTGTGGTGTTGTCTGTTTTGATCACGAGAACCCCTGGGGAGGAAGAGTGTATGAAAGCTATCAAGACCTGCTGCACAGCCATCATCTCTTAGATTGATGTGCAGGGGGAGTTGCTGGGGGTTCCATTGGCCCTGTATGCACCTGCCGTCCAGGTGTGCACCCCAAGCGTAGTCTGATGAGTCTGTGGTGAGGGTCTGGGTGGCGGGGTGTGGGGAGAAGGGCTGCCCCTCATTGTGGGAGCAGGCTGTTATCCACCAAAACAATTCCACCCTCTGTGAAGGAATAATAGGTAAAAGAGTTCCAGATTTTCAGAGTGTTGACACCAAAGGCCCTTTAGGTACCATTGAAGTTTCCTCATATTCAGTCTGGCATTTGAAATAAGGAGTATGCAAGATGCCATGAATCCCAGGACTTGCAGGATTTCCCTTGCAGAAAGCTGGGGCCTGATGGCCAGTTGGGGGAAGTAAGCGGATAGGCAACTGTTTCTCTGGTGTTAGGCATGCCACCCAGGATGCTGTGTCCAGACTTGCTCCCAGGTAAATTATCCTTTTGGTGGGTACCCGTTGTATTTCTTTTCGTTGATCGTGTACACTAAGGAGGTTAGTAGGTCCTTTACAAAAGGCCAGGTCGTTGAGCAGTTTTTCTTGGCCGTCTGCCTGAATAAGGCAGTCATCCAAGTAGGGATAAATTTGAATATTTCTTTGTCTGCAAAAAGCAATGGCCGGAGCCAGGCATTTTGTGAAAACTCTAGTAGCAGTAGATAACCCAAAGGGAAGTGCAGAGAACTGAAAGTGCTGAGATCCTGCCCTAAAGCAAAGATATTTTCTGCAGGACTCCCTGATGGGAATGTGTAGGTAGGTCTTTTTTAGGTCCAGGGTGACTACCTAAGTGTCCTTGGACACCATGAGTAGCAGCTGCTGGAGGGTGAGCATTTTGTATTTTGGGATCACCAGGAAGGTGTTTAGAATGGATAGATAGAGGACGGGGCACCAGGTACCCTCTTTTCTGGATACCAGAAAAAAGTCTGGAGTAGAGGCCTTGGCCTATCTGTTCTGGAAAAATGTGTTCTACTGCTCCCAAGGAGAGCAGGGTATGGATTTGCTTTTGTGCCTCTGCCCACTGATTTGGTGGTAGATCTGGGAACCCTTTGGGGGTTGGAAGGGTGTGGAAGGAGAATTGTACACCTGAGACACAATGTTCAGAACCAATTGGTCCTTGGTAATGGTGGCCGATGGTTCTTGAGTGAGAGGAGAGTTTTTCTCCGAGGAGTATGAGATGGTGGGCAGAGGGGAAGTAAGGAGGGGGTGAGTCATTGTGAGTTTTTGCCATAAGGTGGTGGCTTAGAACTCCCTGGTTTTGAAGTGGAGGCAGTCCACTGCTTAGATCTCTGCAACTAATGGGACTGAGGTCTGCTTCCATGGGCCTAGGCTGGCCCGGTTTACTAGGTGCAGGAAAGGATGAGTGTTTGGAAGGAAAATGCCTGCTGAACCTAGGGGGCTCTACCTGTAAGAAATCTTTAACAGTCTGCATAGATTTTGCTTTCACTTCCATCTTAAGATTTCTTCTGCTTTAGTACTAAATAAGTTATCTTTGTGCAAGGGTGCATCCAACAATTTTGATTTGACATTGGCAGGGGTTGTTCCTTCAGCCATGCATGTTTTCTAATGACAGATCCAGTGACTGCTGCCCTGTAAGAAGCTTCTAGGGCGTCAAAACCACAGTGCAAAGTGTATTTAGTAACTTATGCAGCAGATAGATTCTGCCCATGCAGGAAAGGAGGCAAGTTTTTGTTTAAGGAGTTACAAGGTATGTGCTGATATTTAAGCATATGGAACTGACAGTTGAGTGACCTGATAGCAAGAGTAGCTGAGGTGTATACTTTTTTACACCATCTGTCCAGTGCTCTGGAATCCCTGTCTGAGGGGGTGGTATTCTTAGCTGAAGTAGCTTTAACCCCTTTTGAGCCTTGGGTAATGCCCTCAGGGTCCACTGTTGGGTTTTTAGAGAGATATTTTTGAGAGTCAGGGACTCTAATACTAGTCTGCCTTTCTGGGAGCAGGAGGGACAACGTCTGGAGTTAAGCTGGGTTCAAGGAAGACATCATTTACCACCTCTAGGACTGGGGGGAAAGCTAAGGGCCTGTGCTGTGGAAAGTCCAAGAACTCAGAGTCTTCTTACACTGTGGGTAGTCTCGACTCTTCCATTTGAAATACTCCCTTAAAGTATGCAGGGTCTCCCAAAAGGAAAAATCCTGTGGGGGAGAGGCTGAAGGAATAGACTCCTCTGCATCGGAATCCTCATATGTAGAGAGGGGCTACATATCTTCACAGTCAGATGCATCAGATTCATCTAATTCTTGTTTAGACAGATCTGGAGAAGGATCTCTTTCTTTCTGAGGGAGTGGCTTGGCTTCCTCTAATCAGCATGATAAGGCCCTCTGCCATTCTAAGTATTTGTGACTGAGGCAAGGGAGCAGGCGTCTAAGTACAGTTTTGTACCTACCATAAATGTAGATAGGTATGCAGTCCTTACATATGGGTTTGTCCTGCCTCAGGCAGCCCTTCGGTCGGCCGGATTCCAAAGTCTGGGTCCGGCGTCGGCTGATGTCGCCCTTTTCCCCGACGTCAGAGCGCCTGGAGTATAAAAGCGTCAGCCGACGCCATCTTCCTCAGTTTTTCTTGCCCCAGATGCCAGGTGCCCTCTAAAGAAGGCTAAATTTTGGAGAAATGAATAAATTCCAAACATGCACAGCAATAAAAAACAAATACACCATAAAAGATAACCCCAGCTAGCTAAAATGAGGGATAGGAACCCAAAGAATACCACAGAGGGGTAGGAGGGAGGGAAAACCTGACTGCAGATGCATACCTATCGGACATCTACATTTATGGTAGGTACAAAACTGTACTATGTCCTTCAAGGATGCATCTGCAGTCCTTACATATGGGTAGAATACCATAGCCAAGCTGGGGGTGGTAGGACCTAAGAAAAGGATGGTGTACCTAACATGCCCTGCAGGACTGCAGTAGCAAAGCCTGCTCTGGATCTGGAATATAAAGGCAAGTTGTAATGCTTGGAAAATGTATGCACAGAGCTCCATGTAGCAGCTTCTAAAATGTCCTTTGTAGCCAGTCCTCTTAAGAAGGCTGTGGAGGTGGCTGTTGCTCTGGTGGAATGAGGTCTGATGTTAACTGGCACAGCTTTTCCATGAAAAGAGTAACAGAATCGAATGCAATTTCCTATCCATTTTGAAATTGTTTGTTTGGAAATTGCTTTTCCTTGTACACTAGCAGCATATGCTACAAACAGTTGGTCAGTTTTTCTGTAAGTCTTAGTTCTGTCCAAGTAGTAGCGCAACTGTCTGTGAATGTCCAGGGTATGCAAAAGTTTCTCTCCTTTATTTTGTGGATTTGGAAAGATAGTAGGCAGGTGGATAGCTTGGTTCAGTGAGACCCTGGATACCACCTTTGGCATGAATGAAGGATTGGTTCTCAAAGAGACTCTGTCCTGATGGAAAATTAGAAATGGCTGTACTGCCATGAGGGCCTGTAACTCAGATACTCTTCTTGCTGAGGTTATGGCCAGAAGGAAGGCAGTCTTCCAAAACAGGAATTGTAATTCTGAAGATGCTGCTAGTTCAAAGGGAGGTAGAGTTAATTCTTCCAACATGACGTTAAGGTCCCATGAAGGCACTGGTGGTTTCCTTGGAGGGTTGATGTTTTTTATCCCTCTTAGAAACTGCCTTAGCAGAGGATGAGAAAATACCGGTGGATCAGTGTTGTACTCTGCTGAAATAGCTTAAGCATGAATTTTTATGGATGAATAAGAAAGGCCATTATGGAGCATTTCAGCCAAGTATTCAAGGATATGTGGAATGCTCATCACCGTCAGATCCTGACCCTTTGCGTTGCTCCAGGTTCGAAATCTTTTCCATTTTGCTGAATATGCCTTTCTGGTGGAAGGGCGCAGAGCTTCCATGATGATATCCTTTACCCTCTTGGATAGTTTATCCTGGCGAGGAGTCAAAGTATTTTCCAGGCTGTCAGCTGCAAGGTTTTTAGGCTGGAGTGCAACGTTTTGTAATTGTGCTGTGTCAGAAGTGGCCATTGTAGTAGAGGCCACGGTTTTGTGCGTGACATGCTCTTTAACAGTGGGTACCAGTGTTGTCTTGGCCAGTCCGGAGCTATCAGAATCACTTTTGGTCACTCTGTCCTGATCTTCAGTAAGACCTTGGTCATTAATGGAAGAGGTGGGAATGCATATACTGTTAGAGCATTCCAGCTGAAGGAGAGGGCGTCTACTTTCCATGCTTGAGGATGGTATGTCCTTGTGCAGAACTTCTTCAGTTGATGGTTGTGGGGGGAGGCAAAAAGATCTATGTCCGGCCTTCCCCATGATTGTGCTATCTGTTGGAAAATGTCTGGATGCAACATCCAGTTGTGTGGATCCATGGTGTTTCTGCTTAGGCTGTCCGCCAGTACATTGCCCTTTCCTGGTACGAACTGGGAATGCAGCTCTATATTGAGTTTTAGGGAAAGTTCCCAAAGATTCATTGCCAGCCTGCAAAGAGGGCAGGAATGGGTACCTCCTTGCTTGTTTATGTACCACATAACTGTGGTATTGTCTGTCCTTATTAGCAGGTGACCTTGATGTAGGAAATGTTCGAAGGCCTCGATTGAATGCATCACTGCCAGCATTTCCTTTTGGTTGATGTGCAGGCACAATTCCTTTTGTGTCCATTGCCCTTGAATACATCTGTCCATGTGTGCTCCCCATCCATGGTCTGAGGCGTCCGTTGTAATGGTTTGGCTGATATGTGGCTTGCTGAAAGGCAGGCCCATGTTTGACTGGCTTGCTTGTGCCCACCACATAAATTCCTTTTGAAGGCATGGAATGAGGGGGATCAAAGTTTCTAGGCTGCGACTGTGTTGAGACCATAGACACCTTAGGTACCATTGTAGTTTCCTCATATGCAGCCTTGCTTGTGGCATCAGAAGAATGCAAGATGCCATGAAACCCAGGGCCTGCAGGATTTTCCTTGCAGTCAGCTGGGTTTGAGTTGTCAGATTTCTGAAATAATCCGGTAATTGTTCTTGTTTTTCTTCTGTGAGAAAAGCCATTTGGGTGTTTGTATCCAGCTTTGCACCCAGAAAAATTATTCGTTGGGATGGAACAAGTCTTGATTTCTGAATGTTGACTGTGTATCCCAAGGCCTGTAGTAGTCGGATGGCATAGTCCAAGTGTTTTACCAATGTTTGTTGGCTGTCCGCTTGTATAAGGCAGTCGTCCAGGTACGGGTATATTTGAATCCCCTGAAGTCTGCAATGTGCAATTACTGATGCCAGGCATTTCATGAATACTCTGGGCGCAGTAGATAAGCCAAAGGGCAATGCTGAGAATTGATAATGCTCTGAACCTGCAAGAAATCTGAGGTGTCTTCTGCAACTTTGTCTGATAGGGACATGCAGGTATGCCTCCTTGAGGTCTAGAGTTACCAGCCAGGACCCCTTGCCCAGCATGGGAAGGAGTTGCTGTAAGGTCAGCATTTTGAATTTTGGCACGATGAGATAAGTATTTAGTGCGGACAAGTCCAGAATAGGCCTCCATTGCTTTTCTTTTCTTGGAACAAGGAATAGTCTGGAATAAAATCCTTGGCCTTGTTCTGTGTAAGGAACCTTCTCTATTGCCTTCATTTGTAGTAGTTTTGAAATTTGCTTGAAAGCCTCTGCCCTTTGATTTGGTGGCAGGTTTGGCAAGCCTTGTCTTTTTTGTAATGTATGAAAATGGAATCTGTATCCTTTGTCTATTATTTGTAGTACCCATTTGTCCTTTGTAATACTGTGCCAATTTTCTGAGAATAAAGATAGCTTTCCGCCCAAAGGTGCTTCCAATTGAGCCCTGGTTGGCGGAGTCAAAGTCAAGTCATTGAGTTTGTCCATGCGCAGTAGTTGTAGGTCCTGCACTTCCTCTCTGGTTAGGAGGCTGCCATTGACGTCCTCTGTAGGAGCCTCGAGCTTGCCCCCTACCTCTGGCACGCCTGTTTTTGCCTCTTTGAAATATGTCTGTGTCTGGAAAGGACCAATTCTTAGAAGGCCAATTTTTGCTGAATCTTGGTGGTTGGACCTGGAGAAAATCTTTGACTGTTTGTACTGATTTAGCCTTTTCCTCAAATTTCTTTAAGACCTCTTGAGCCGTGGAACCAAATAACTTTTGTTTTTCCAGTGGTGCATCCAGAAGCTTTGCTTTAACATGATCTGGCAGTGTTTGTTCCTTCAGCCAAGCATGTCTACGTATGACTGCACCTGTCATTGCTGACCTACATGAAGCTACCAATGCATCATAACCACATTGTAAGAAATGGTTGATAACCTGCTGAGAGTTATGCACCAGATCCTGAAGCTCCTTGCGGTCTAGGGGTTCAGGCGAGGTTAGTTTTTTATGCAATTCATCTAACAGATACTCTTGATACTGTATCATATGGAATTGACGATTTAATGCTCTCATAGAAAGTGTGGAAGTAGTATACACTTTTTTACCCCATCTCTCTAAAGCCCTGGATTCCCTTTCAGAAGGAAATGGATTCTTGGCAGTGGTGGTTGTAACCCATTTAGGGCCCTGGGAAATAGTTTCTGGGTCAGCAGAGTGGCCCTTGTAAAGGTATAGATGTGAGTCCGGGACCCTGTAGTACCTGTCAGGTTTGACAGGAGCCGGAGGAAGGGAGTCAGGGAAAATACTAGACTCAGAGTACACATCTTCTATAACATTTAAAACAGGAGGAATAGCCAAAGGTCTATGCTGAGGTAAATGTAAAAAAGTCCTTAACCTCTTCCTGGAATCAGAGAATTCCTGGCCTTGCCATTTGAAATGCTCTCTCATGGAGTGAAGGGTCTCCCCAAAAGAAAACTCTTCAGGGGGGAGGAGGCTGCGGGAATAGATTCCTCTGCATCAGAATCCTCGTAGGCCGGAAGGGCCTCCTCCTGGTAGTCTGAAAGGGCAGAGTCACCTGAGGCCTCATCAGAAGACTGGGGATCTGTCTGCTTAACCCTGGGCCTTTTGCCTGGAAGTGGTTGAGAGCCCCTGTCTGGATGTGGTTAAGAGCCCCTGATTAAGGAAATAAGGTCTTCAGCCAAACTTAAAATTTGTGAACCTGTAGTGGATCCCTGAGGTATAGCCTTGGGAGGGAGAGATTTTGGCTGTTTAGCAGCTTTAGCCCGTGTAAAGGCCTTAATGGACATGGATACAGGAGGCCTGGCTGCCCCACGTGCTGGAGTAGTTTTATCAACAGAAATGGTGTCGGATATTTCCTGAGCACCGGTTTCGGATGGAAATTCTATGACCGACTCAGTGATGGCCTCCGGTACCAAAGTTACCTGCTGTGCGGTGTCGTCGGTCGGAAGCGGAAGAGATTCGGCTTCAGTAGAGACCGAAACACTCGCGGTAGGCCTAGGTGTGGAGTCGGCCAAAACCGCGAACCGCATGTGTCGGTCCTTATCCTTACGTTTTTTGGGTAAATGAGCTGTCGGAAGCTCTGACGGCATGATATAACTGAAATTTTCCCCAAAAAAATTCCTCTGCAAACTCTGCCCGACGCCTAAGAGTGCGTTTATTGAAGGAAGCACAGGCTGAACAGGCAGAGACGTCGTGGTCTGGGCCTAGGCAGGATAAGCAGTAAGAGTGGAAATCCTTATGAGGTATTTGTTTCCCACAAGATAAACAATTATTAACTTTAACTGTTTGATCTGACATCGGCTGAGGCAAGAAAGAGTCCCCAACGGGGTACTTAGCTTTTTTGAAGACTTCGGTAGCTGAAATCACAAAAGCTGGCCGACCGGCACTTGCGAACTGCTTCTGCTTCGGGCACTGTGCGGCAAGAAAGACTGAGGAAGATGGCATCGGCTGACGCTTTTACACCCCAGGCACTCTGACATCGGGGAAAAGGGCGACATCAGCCGACGCCGGAGCCAGACTTTGGAATCCGGCCGACCGAAGGGCTGCCTGAGGCAGGACAACCCACATGTAAGGACTGCTGATGCATCCTTGAAGGACATCAGCTGGAAAGCAGTTTCTTGGGGGTGGTTCGACCCCTGGGGCTAAGGAACTCTGTTGGCTTAGAAAGAATTGAAGCCGTGAAAGAAGGCGTTGGTTTATGTTGGGATTCGGTGTCGCAAAAGACTTCCTCGGAAGCTGTTGCCTGCACAGCGGTTCTGGACCCATCCAAGGTAGAGGTAATCATAGGATCCTTACATGAATACGAGTTCTGCGGCATACCAGACTCCGAAAGGGTCTCGGTAGAGGCCTGCGAATTAACTGAAGCAGGCATCACAGGCTGTGAAAGTGCTTCACTGAATTCCATAGGACCGACAACCAACTTGGCGTTAACATCGTCGGAAGGTTTAGTCCTGTGTGGTCCGTCTTTATCTTTATGTTTTTTTGGAAGGCCTGCTGTCGGATGGCTTACAGAAGCCATATAAGGATGAGTGGACTGCAAACAGAAATATCTGGCTACAATAAGGGCGAGACGACGAATATTTCTGGTGTTAAAGCACAGAACCGACAAAGAGGAACATCATGGTCTGGGACTAGACAAGTGACGCAGTAGGAATGAAGTCCCAGTGTGGTATCTGCTTTCCACTTTTTCTGATATCAGTTAGTGCAAGTAAAAGGATCCCCAACGGGATACTTAGCTTTTGAAGACTTCAGCTTCTGTTCGGAAAAGAAACTCTGGTAACAGCCGACCAGCACTCATCTGAAATGCTTCTGCTTCTTGCTCCACAGCAAGAAAGACTGATGTAATGGTGTCGGTTGCCTTCCTTTAAACCCCTGACGACCTTGTGTCAGTCTTCAAGCGAGAGCAACTCACGCAGAAATACTAAGTGTCTGGCCGAGGGCTACCCACATCAGGGATAATCCAAATGTGATGACTGCAACAGTGAAACACGAACTACATAGGTTCATACTAGGCTATCTGCCCTAGGGCATTTATAAGCCTAGCCAGAATGTGTTTGGCTTTCGTCACGCATTTTAAATTTATTTGGCTATGCCCTTTTTCGAGGTTAGTATACTGTGCCTATGTCTAACAGTGACACAGAAGTGATACCCGGGGTAAACCTACCATCTCCCATCCACTCATCAAGATTCCTCTTGAAGAGAGTCAGTGAGGGGACTTTGCCTAACCTGGACTGGGATTTTATTCCAGAGTGAAGGGAGCCTCTGGGTTATGAATCTGTCCCTCCAGCATGTCCTATTTATTTCAGTGCTGAGGTTCAAGTCTCGAGCGTAGCTCGATGGGATTTGGATTTTCTGAGGTGCAGCATGTCCATTAATTCCGGGTTGGACATGGCTTTATAAGTCAGGCACAGATCGCCTCTGAACAGGCGGTATGCCACTGAGTAGAGCTGGAGTTTCTTTAACCGGGCAGCATACAGCATCTGTTTGAGCCCTTTGATCCTCTTGGTGAGGTACTTTTGGGGTCCTTCCAGTTGCTGCAGGTGTCTGGTAAGGTACATCTCAAAAGGGGCATTGTACTCAATTATGGGCCTGATGAGGGATGAGTAAAGAGGCACGATGACCTCCCCTGATCTAGATGTGAATCCCTTCATGATTAGGTGGGCTATATAAAATGTTTTTCTAACCAATTTGGCCACGTGGTTGTCAAATGAGAGATTGCTATCAACTTGGGTCCCCAGGTCCCTAATTACTTCTTCTGTACTTAATGGATTACCACCTATGTGGTAATTTGTGGGCACTTTGTTTTTGCCAAAGGGGATGACTATACACTTTTTGGCATTTAGCTTAAGGCCATGGCTCTGGCACCAGTTGTCTGTTTCTATGAGGCCCTTTTGGAGGATGCTTGTCTCAGCTGGAGAGTCGATTATGGCGCCCAGTTTGCAGTCATCTGCGAACTTGGTCAGCCACAGTCCTTCCGTGTTGGCCTGTACCTCCAAGAAATATATACCGAACAAGAGGGGTCCCAGGACTGAGCCTTGTCAGACACCACTTGTAACTGGTTTGGAGTCAGACATGGCTCCAGCAATTCTAACCATGTGGGTTCTGTCCTTAAGCCAGTTTGCAATCCGTCTAGTGACATAGGGGTTTATATTTAAACTGGTAAGCTTATCTATAATGCCCAAGTGGGGTATTGTAGCGAAAGCTTTTGCGAGGTCCAGGTAGGCTGTGTGGACGACCTTCCCCTCGTCAATGGCCTTGGTGACTGTTTCAAAGAAATCAACCAGGTTTAAGAGGCAGGATCTGCCCTTAAAGCTGAACTGGGTAGGATCCAGTGTCTGTAGGTCCCCAATATCTTCATTTGTGAGGTCCATGATGATCCTTTCCATAGCTTTGCAGACCAAGCTAGTCAGGCTTATGGGGCGATAGTTTCCAGGATCCGTTGAGGCACCACCTTTATGGAAAGGGACCACTGTTGCTGTACGCCACTCTTTGGGCACATATCCTGTAGTAAGGCTGAGATTGAACAGCAGTTATATGTTTGGGTTTAGCTCTTCTTGAAGTTTATGTAGGACGCAGCCCGGGACACAGTCTGGTCCCATTGATGCTGTGTTTTTTGCTTTGGAGAGGGCAGCTCTTACCTGAGCATCTGAGATGTCAGGGGGGCAGCATTCTGCTAGGATAGATATTTGCCCTTTTGGTGGGGGGGGGGGGGTTTGCGCTGAACCTGTCAGCTAGGATGTTGGCAATGCCTGTGGGTTCGGTGTATTTTTTGTCATTTTGGACTCATTGTGAGCATATCTGGGAATTACCACCCAGGTTCCTAACATAACTAAAGAAAGCCTTGGGATTATCCTTAGCGTCCTGTGCAATTTTTCTCTCGAAGCTGGCCTTAGACAATTTTATGAGTGCCCGTAGATTTTTGCTAATACTAATCAGTGATGCCTTCCCTTTTTGGGATTTGGCTCTTTCATTTAGTAGCTTCCTCCTTCTCTTGTATAGTTTGTTTATGGCTGGGGTCCACCAGACAGGACGTCTGCCTTTGGAGGATTGGGTCTTGGTTTTATTTCGGATCGCATGATCCATGCATTCCTGAAGGTGTTCATAGAATGCGTTTATAAAGGATTCTGTGGTCTGGGCCGTATTTTCCACCGGCCCAGGGGCTTTGAAGGATTCCACCTCGGTTTTGAGGAGTGTGAAATTTGCTTTAGAGAAGTTTTTCACTGTGGTTTTCTGGGCAGGGGGTGGGGTCGGGATGTGAATATCCAGTGAGATTAGTTTATGGTCTGATCTTACCAGTGAGGGATACACTTCTGGTCTGGAGCATAGAGTCCCCATGTTGGTGATGATCAGGTCCAGTATGTTTTCCCCTCTTGTGGGAGTGGTAACAAGTTGTTCCATAGCATTTAAGTTTATAAATTCTAGGAACCTTTGGGCTAGGGTGTTGGAGCTAGAGTAATGCTCCCAGTCTATGTTTGGGTAGTTGAAGTCGCCCAATATAAAATGGTGTTTGGAGAGACCTTCAGATTTCCCAGTGTTCTCAGGAAGGCCGAGTGGGGTTCCTGGGTTTGGGAGGGTGGTCTGTAGCAGGCTATAAACTGGAAGGCAGTTTTACCCACTGTTAGTTGCACATGGATAGTCTCTGATGCTTCGTGCTTTGCCACCAACCTGGAGGTGTGGGTATCTTTGATGAATATCGATACTCCCCCTCCTTTTGTGTTTCAGTCCAAGTTTTGGGGCGAAAGGCATGGTATGAGGTATAACCTGGTAGTGCTGGGATGCTCTCGGGAGCCCTGAACCAGGTTTCTGTTACTGCACAGATATCGATGCTCTCCATGCTAAGGAGAGTTTCGAGTGCGTGCATCTTGAGGTTTAGACTTCTGGCGTTGAGTAGCATTACTCTTAGTTTCTTATCCCTTGTGATACCTATGGAGGTGGGTTTGTCTTTTGAGCCTTGCCTAAAAAAGGCACTATGGGGGTAGCAAGAGCCTTTGCCAATATCAGAAAGCCCAGGGGTGACAGGTGCAAGCCGTCCCTAGCGAAGCATCGTGGCTTGTCGAGCATATCATCCCAAGCTGACAGGCATTGGATCCCCTTTGAATGACACCAGTACTTAAGCCAATTGTTGAAATTGATCATCTTGTCTTCATATTGTGGTATCATTCTTGGTGAGGGTAAGATGCTACTCAAGGTCAGGGTCATACCGGCCTGGGCAACATGCTCAGAGAGCTCCTCTAGGTCTCTTCTCATGTAGTCCAGGGAGGTACGTCTCAGGTCATTCACACCAGCATGGACAATGACTGAGTCATATTTGTACTTGCCTTGGAGTGACCCGAGTGCTTGTGTTATGCGGCGGATCCTAGCTGCTCACCGTGACCCTCTCCTTGTTCAGCCTGGTGAGCGGGACGTCAGTGTGCCTGACGATAGAGTCACCTATTACAAGTGTATCAGGTGTGTTGTTTAGTCTTAAGGGCTGTGACTGTTCGGCACACTGGCTTTGTGAGGTATGTGTTGCACGTGTTTTGTTTTGGAGTAGCGGTTGCATGGGTGTCTGCTTTGGAGGTCTCTGCTGCTTAGGCAGATCTTTTAGAGCCTCCGAGTATGTTTTTGTGTGATTATGTGTTTGGTTTGCTGTCGTGGTAGGTCTATGTGAGACTGGAATTGTAGTGAGTGTGGTTTCCTTCTCCTCCTGACTGGTTATGCCAGTACTGAGTTGAGAGAGCATAGCCTCCAGTTTGGCTATATGGTTGCATCTCTCATGTGTTGAAATTTGTTGGGAGGAGGAGAGGGCTGTCTGTGCACATGAGGCAGTTGTAACATTGCCTCAAGATTCCCAGATTTACCAGCTGACCGGAGAGAAGATTGACAACTGACCTTTGGACATGCTAGAAAAATACTGGGAATTCCTTTATAATTGAAAACAAGGTCCAGTGGGGCGTGAGGGTGTAGTGATTTTAATTTTTAGTGCTGACTTATACAATTGCTTTAGTGAGCAATTGCTAGGTAACTTAAGTGCAATGTGTTACAGGTAACTTAAATGCAAAAACGACAAACAGTAACTTTCTTTCAAGTGAAACAAGGAAATAAGTACAGTAAGCAATGCAGGTATCACTAGTGATCCACAGAAGCGCTGAGAAGCCGCGTATTAGGTGGAATTAGTGTTCCAGGGAAATAAGCAAACAAGCAGCATATAAACAAAGCTAGATTCAGCAGGCCTGGATCTAGTCTATGCTACAGCAAACAAGGTGTACCAATTCCAGTAAGATACAGTTCAAATATTCAGGCACTATAAGCCTTTAACCAGAAATTCCCAGCTCAGAAGGGCAGAGTCCAGCCTCTCCTGCCACAAGAGTGCAGACCACGAACCCTCTTAATGTAAAATAACTGGCCTGAAAGCCAAAGTGCTTAAACCGGAATTAATACACTTTTAGAACAACAGACAGTGAGCCCTCAATCAGCAGTTCCCAACCTAGAAGGATGTAAGCTACCTTTTCTGCCACTACAGTGCAGACCACAAACCCTCTCAGTGCAAAACAACTGGTCCGAAGCCCAAGTGTTTAAACCAAAAGGCTTAGAATGAGTTACACAAGCAGTAATAAATACAATTGAGTACTTTTAAGATGATGCAGAAGTAAAATGAAGTAGGTAAAAACACAAGTACAGTAAAAGCAGATGAATGTTTTTTTTTTCCCTGAACAAGTGCTGAGATCAAAGAAACAGATATGAGTGCTGAAACTAGAAAACTGGCTAGTTATAAGGAAAAAAAACTAAGCTAGAAGGCTTCCCTCCAACACAGAAGGGCTTGGTGGCTCAGAAGCCTACTAATAGTCTATACCGCATAACAGGAAAGGCAGGAAACCAGCTTAAATTTTTTTTTTGTTTCCCAGATGCCCTCTTTGTACACAGTAGGAGTGGCTGAAATCAGAATATGATCTCACTGCACTCTGAGTGAGCAAATGAGATGGGCCCAGAAGGAGTATCCAAACACAAATTTACAAGAGGGGTGGGCAGTTTCAAGGCCACTAAGATTAACACCAAAACAAATAACAGGAAGGGTGGGTGGAACTAACTGAACAGCAGAGTCAAAACTTCCAGTTCAGTTAATATTCCTGCAACACAGTTAAAATCAATTTAAATACTGTATTTTTTGAAGAAAAAAAAAAAGTGCAGATAAAGGTACTTAAATTCTCTTATACGTCCAGTTGAATACAACTAGTTCTTAGCCGGCCAAAGCTGAGGTGAAAAATCAAATATGGAAATTTTGAAGAAAAAGCTTGGAGTTCAGACACTTCTTAAAGACATAATAGCTACCAGAAGAAGCATTTCCCAGGAAAGGGATTTCAAATCCAGAGTAGCTACAGGCTCAAAGGGCAGGTGGACAAGAACTTGCAAAATCATAGTTAGAGCTCACAGAAGAGTAGGATCTTTCACTGTAGGTCGTAACAGGAAAGTGCCCCTGAGGAACTTTTACACAGCTTAGAAGAGGCAAGGGATAAGGAATCAAAACCTTGGATATGGCTGCTAACTGAACTTTTGACAGTAGACTAGCTAGCTCCATCACAGAAAAGGGAGGACAAAACATACAGTACAACTGTAGCTGGTGATGTAAAAGGAACTATGGTTCAGAGCAGTGTCCCAACACTTTCAATTCTCTGCTCTGCCCTTCGGCGTATCCACTGCTCCCAGAGTCTTTACCAAGTGCCTGGCTCCAGTCATTGCATTTTGCAGACAGATGGGCATACACATTTATCCCTATCTCGACGACTGCCTCATACAGGCAGAAACCAAGGAAAAACTCCTGCAGGACCTCTCCTTTGTGCAAACTCTACTAACCTCTCTGGATTCACCATCAACCGGGAAAAAATCCCATCTACAGCCCACATGAAGGATTACCTTCCTGGGCAACCTTCTAGACACCTCAGCCCAAATGGCCTTCCTCCTCCCTCAGAAGTAGGCCTTCTTACAGTCTTACTTCACCCAGCTGGTACAAAGAACCCACCTCACTGCCAGAAAAATCCTGCAAGGCGTGGGATACATGGCCTCATGCATCCTGCTGGTACCCCTTGCCAGGCTACACATGAGAAAATTGCAATGGTACCTATGGAATCTCTGGTGCTAACACTCCCAGTCACTGGAACAACAATTCCCCATAGTTCCTTGTCTGGGGAAGGAGTTCCTGTGGTGGGCCGAGGCTTGCAACCTAAACAAGGACAAGAGACCAAGAGACCTACAGCAACACTGAAGGAGCTGCAGGAATTTCTGGGAAGTACTGGTTGTGTGCTACATGTGACAACAATCTCCCTTGTAAGCCTCGAGCTAAATGTCAAAAAGTGCATAGTCATCCCCTTTGGGAAAAACAAAGTGCCACCAAACTACCACATAGGAGGTAATCCACTAAGTACGGAAGAAGTAATTGGGGATCTGGGGACCCAAGTAGATAGTAACCTCTCCTTTGACAATCACATTGCCAAAGTGATTAGAAAAACCTTCTATATAGCTCAACTAATGACAAAAGGGTTCACATCTAGATCAAGAGAGGTCATTGTGCCCCTCTACTCGTTGCTCATCAGGCCCATAATTGAGTACAATGCCCCATTTGGGATGTACCTTACCCGACACCTGCAACAGCTGGAGAGACCTCAAAAATACCTCACCAAGAGGATCATGGGCCTCAAACATATGCCCTATCCAGCTCTACTCAGTTGCTTACCACCTACTCAGAGGCAATCTCTGCCTGGCGTACAAGGCCATGTCTAACCCGGAATTGTTGGACATGCTCCACCTCAAGAAAACCAAATCCATTAGAGCTACACGCTCCAGGGATTTAAACCTTAACACAACAATAAATAGGACATGCTGGAGGGACAGATTCATATTCCAAAGGCTTCCCTCGCTCTGGAATAGAATCCCAATCCATGTTAGGCAGAGCCCCTCGCTGACCCTCTTCAAGAGAAATCTTGATGAGTGGATGGGAAATCGTAATTTTACTCCCGGGATCACTTCTATGGCCCTGCTGGACAGAGGCTCAGGAATCTAGTATAAAAGGGAGGCGAACGCCAACACATTCTGGCTAGGCTTATAAATGCCCTAGGGCAGAAAGCTTAGTACCTACCTATGAACATTAAAGGTGGGAAAAGTTTTGAAATTATTTATTGTGGCCTCATTTTTTATATCACAAAAACCTGGCATTTTAACAGGAGTGTGTACACTTTTAATATCCACTGTATCTGTTAATGCTTTTAGCCTACTGATTGTATTAATGCTCATTCCAGTTTCTCTCAGTAGACTCATTGTTCTGCTAACTTACAATTCCCAGTCTTCTGTTCAGTGTTGCTCCTTAATTCCAGTAGCAACCCATATTTCTTTGCTGTGTATTTTCTGTTATTACATATTCATCCCTTGCTTCATTCCAGTCCTTTATCCCCTTACCCAGCATAGATTGCTCCCAATATATGTGGCTCTAGCCTTAGCTGTTTCTCGTCTCCTCTATGCACCACTGCTTCCTCGTGTTCCCTTTCCTTATATCAGTTCACGTAGGTGTCAGGAGCAGTAAAGTCATCTTCCATCTTTTCTCCTTTTGATACCTCCAGCAATGGTTTAGTTCAAACCATTCAAAATGCTGCTGTTCATTCCAGTTATCCTCTGTTTCTAATCTCTGCTTCTAATGATGTCCTTTTCATTTAATTACCTTGTGGGTTTCAGTTCCAATCGTCTGAATTGACTGGATGCTTTTTGTACAGCTTGAGCTTCCTGACTTGAGCTCCTCCCTTATACCCATAATGCCCCACTTCCCCAACGTACCCCAGATTTCATTTGCTTTTGTTCACATAAGCAGTGAGTTCGTGTGGCTGAGAGCTTTTGGTGGTTAGTGAGTTCCTTAACCTTTAATTCCTTTCACTTATTTCCTACCACTTCTCCTTGAACTCTTTTCTTAGTCTTTTCCTTTCCCACCTGTACTATCCATTAATTGCATTTTTCTGCATTTAGTTTTTCATTTTCTATTCTTTTCTTTTTTTGATATGTCTGAGCAGAAACCTCAAGGTTTTAAAAAAATTGCACTTCTTGTTGGTGGAAGATTCTTCTATTGGATGCCTACAGGGAGTGTTCTTATTGCTTGGGGCCTACCCATCTTGAGGCCCCTTGGTCTGTTTGTCGGGCTTTTCACCCACACACATGTACAGGAGGAGGAAGCTGATTCTTAAAGGGTTGCTTCCTCCACCTAGGGAGAGGGCTGCAGTCAAATTCAAGGGCTGAACCCCTCCTAATAGGCCTAGGTAGTCCCGGAAGGGTAGGCATCCCCCCCCCCCCCAAGTCTTCCTTGGAGCCTCCTAAAAGGGCTTCAAAATTGTCTCAACTGACTCGTTTGGTGCTGAGCTTAGTTCCAACTTCCCCTCCACATTCGTCACCCTCTGTTATCCCAAGGCGGAGCAGCCCTTCACCTGCTCTGATTGTGTCAGCACCTAGCTTGTAGCAGACAGGGCAGGTTCTCATAGGTCTCAATCTCATTCCCACAGGAGATTTTTGAGACCCCCATTATCAGCCTCTTCCAGGTCTTCCTGGAGCCTTTTCTCCAATGATGTCAGCAGTTCCTCGAGGCCCAGATCCAGATGGAGCTTCTGTCTGCTCCATCTACATCTGGTTCCATGAAGATTTCACATTTCCAACCTTTGGCTTCTTTTCTGATCCCCCTTTGGTTTCGGAGTCTTCATTGCTGTTGGTCTCTGGTGCCGAGGTGCCTGAACCGATAGACATTTCCTCTTCACCACCACCATTTCCCCAACACGCTCTGCTCCCTTTGGTTTCAGTTCTGAGCATGTCTCAGAGCCGTAGTGCCAAGGTCTGTTCTGGCAGAGGGCATGAACTCTTTTTGCAGCTTTCGTTTCCTATGGAGCTTCAGCTTTCGACAGCTCTGCTCCAACTCTCCCTTCGAAGCAGGGGCTCGAGCTCTCCAGGAGGTGTTAGCACTGGTTGCTTCAGCTCTAGGGGGACAGCATTCGTTGGTTCACAGCCATTTGACTTCAAAAGTCGTGGAGAGGGTTCTCTCCCACCAGGGAGACTCTCATTGCTTTCTGCCATGGTACCCCCCCCCTTCTGGTTTGGTGCCCGAGGCCTCCAGTTTGCCACATAGACAGCTGGTCCCCCAAAGCCTGCACACTGTCCCCACAGAGAAACCCCAAGCGTCTTCCAATACCTCCCTGGAACATCCCACCAAGGAGTTACTCTGGAAAAGAAGACACATTGACTGCCCTATGTAATCAGTTACCACGAACACAGATTTCAAGGAAGGGGAAGGTTCCCCCAAAGTCCCCACCCAACGACGTCTCCTTTGGAGACATTTTAGAAATCCTTTGCCAGCAGAGTGGTTGGACAGCCCAAAACCCTTCCCTGGAGGAACTGATGATGTGGGAGGCTTTCGGATCTGGCCCATCTGTTACCTGGGTGTCCTCTGGCCATCCCACTGATGCAGCTGTTGTCTTCCAAGGGCTTAGAAGGAACTGGAGATAGTAAAGCCAATCTTGAAGTGAGTGAACTAGATTCTTGGTGACCCTGCTAATAAGCTGTTTTGGGCCAGTAGATGCCATGGTTATTGTGGCAGCATCCAAAAGAGCTCCTCTGTCCATCCCCCTAATAGGGAATCCAGGGCTTTGGCCAGATTTTTGCAAAAGAGTTTACGCTTCTTCCATATTCACCTTGAGGGCTTAATCTCACTTCACGAGATTACAAAGAGATTTAGTAAAGGAACTTTGTAGCTCGTCCCCAGGGTCCATATCTGCTGAGGATCAGAAAGCCTTTTCCTCTAGACTGGACACCCCATAGTCACTAACCAGTGCATTCATGAGGGTGATTTCCCATGCTGCTGAGGGTACTTCAAGGGCTGCCGGTTCAGACATTGCCATGAGGCAGCATGCCTGGATGAGGCTGTGTGATTTGCAGAGCCTTTAAAACAAGCACAAGCCTGTATTAATGCCCTGTTTGACAGTTTCACCTTATTTAGACCAACTTTTTTGAGACTTTCTCCTGGAGTGAGAAGGAAGGAAAGTCCTTGTCTGCTGTCAGAATATGTTTCTCTACCCCACAAAGGACCCTATTCAGGAACCAGTGTGGGAGTAAGAAAATGTGTTTTCAGAAATTGCAGCGTCCTTTTCAGGACACTCTGGGAGAATCCCCCCCCCCCCCAGACAGAGGGGGGAGTAATCAAAATGGAAGATGCAACCCACACGGCCGAGGGGGGGGTCTACAAAATTGGAGGTTGTGCGATTCTGAACAGTTGGCCAACTGTCCTCCTCTGGATGCAGTCCAGCAGTGACTCTCCTTGATTCACTTTGCACCCAGATGCCTGGGAGGCTTTCGCAAATAACAAATGGGTGTTAAGGATCATATCCATATGATACTTCATTCTCTTTCTGGAAATTCTCAAGAGAAAACGTTACCTCTCTGATGTTCTGCCCAATCAGAGGGAGGGCACGGCCCAGGAACTAGAAAAGCTTTTGCAAGGAGTCATCTGGAGATCCTTCCAGATAAAGTTGGATCTGGCTTTTACTCCAGATTCTTTTTAGTACCCAAAAAGACAGGGGACCCGAGACCTATTCTGGATTTGACCTCTCTGAACAAATCAATAAAGCACACGAAATTCAGGACGGTCACAATACATTCCATCCTGCCTCGTTTGCAGGTGGGCGAGTGGATTTGCTCTTTGGACTTGAAAGACACGTACTACCTTGTAAAAATGGACAGAGACTCCAGGCAATTCATATGTTTCAAGCTGGGAGCCCGTCATTATCAGTTCAGGTCACGCTTATTTGGTCTCACCACAGCCCCCAGGGTGTTCACCAAATGCTTGGCAGTGGTGGCAACGCTTCTTAGACTGCAGGGGTACCAGATCTTTTCCTTTCTGGATGACTGGATTCTGACTGCTCCAACCAGGGATCTAATCATTCAAGCCAGAGATTACTTACAACAGCTGGCCCCAACTTTGGGGATAAACTATCAACATGCAGAAATCCCAGTTGGATCCGGTTCAGGTCATATTTCATTGGGGCTCATCTGGATACAAGGATATCCTGTGCTTATCTGACGACAGACAGGTTAAAGAATCAGAGAAGTCATGTCATACAAATTCTAACCATACCTTCGTCTCCAGCCAGTTTGGTTCTCAGGGCATTGAGTTCAATGGTAGCCATGATAACTCTCCTGTCCATGGCTTGTTGCCATGGACATTAGCAGTTCAGTGGTCACTACTCTTGAATTCTCTGTCTTTCCAGGAAATTGAGTGTGCAAGGAATCTCTGCTTTGGTGGCTTCACTCTGCAGATGTTTCTCAAGGATGTCCATTCATTACTCCATCCCCAAATGCCACATTGACCATGGACGCCTCCCAGCTAGAGTGGACGGGACATTATCTGGGTCGAACAGTCTAAAGCGCGTGAATATCCCAGGAGACTAAGTTGCATATCGGTGTACTGGTAATGAGAGCAGTTCTAGCATTGCAGGAACTCAACAGCTTTCTCCCTCTGGGAACTATTGCAGTCCAGACAGACAACATGTCAGTAGTTTGGTACATCAACAAGCAGGGTATAATCGGGTTCTACACCTTATGTTAAGAGGTGATGAGAATTTGGCAGTGAGCAATTCCTACCAACCACTTTCTCAGTTGGGTATTACTGAAGCCTCACAAGTGGTCTCTGAATCAATCAATGGCAGACATGTTCTTCTAGAAATGGGGTCATCCCTGCCTTGATCTGTTTGCGTCCCCTTTCAGCAACAAATGCAGCAGGTACTCTGCCTTGATCAGGGTCAGTCAGCCTGGGATGCTGTAGTCCATGCTTGGCCCTCCTGTCTTCTCTATGCTTCTCCATGATTCTCCTGTGCCTGCCATTCCCAAGTTCTTAAAGAAAACCCTTAGGTTTCAAAACAAAGTAATCCTCTTTGCCCCCTTTTGGCCTCGACAAACCTGGTCCACCTTCCTGTGGTCTCATGTGGTTTGTCATTTGATTAGGTTTGATCCGGACTCAGATCTGCTTGCTCTCACCCACTGGGGCATCTCCATCTGGACATACAGGGCCTGAAGCTAACCACATGGTTTCTCCACTTCCAGTGATGGCAAGGTTTCCCAGGCTTTCTTCCCCTGTTCGAAAAGTTTTGGTCTCCTCACATTGGTCTTCGACATGCAAGATTAACAGAAGCAAATGGAAAAGATTTACTGTTCGGGCTGAACAAAAACAGGTAGTTAACTCTTACAGGACTTTCTGATAGGGATATGCAGGTAGGCATCCTTCAGATCTAGGGTCACTAGCCAGGCTTGTGGCAGGAGCATAGGTAGAAGCTTTTGTAGAGTCACCATCCTGAATTTTGGAACCAGGAGGGACAGATTCAGGATGGAGCTCTAGGATAGGGCACCAGGTGCCCTCTTTTCTGGGAACTAGGAACAGTCTTGAATAAAATCCTTTTCTGGTCTGTTCCTTTGGTACAGGTTCTACAGCACCCTGGGCATGAAGCTTTCTAATCTAACGAATAGCTTTTGTCCTCTGATTAAAAGGGACGTCTGGGTAACCTGACCTTTTTGGTTTCTCTTTAAAATAGAATCTGTCCCGCTGGTAATTTTTAGGACCCATAGATCTGAGGTTATGGCCTTGCCACTTTTAGGAAGAGGGAAAGTGTTCCTCCTACCCTGCTGGGTGACCTGAGGGGCAGAGGGGATTGAGTAATTGAGAGTACTTGGAGAAGGGACCTGGTTTAGAACTCCCTTGCCTGGGAGCAGCAGTGGACCACTGGCTCGTTCTTTGTTGGCTATGAGAGTGATGCCTAGGGGTTGGGTTCTGTCTCTGCATCTCTTCCTCTGGGCTGGCTTTGACTGAGAGGGAAAGGACCAGTGTCTAGTGGGGAAGTTTCTGCTGAACCTGGGAGGATGCACCTGTAAGAAGTCCTTGTCAGTTTGCATTGACTTGACTTTGTCCTCCATTTTCTTAATGACCTCCTCCCCTTTAGGTCCAAACAACTGGTCTTTATCTAAAACATCTAGCAGTTTGGATTTTACCTGATCAGACAAAGGTTGCTTTGCTTAACCAGGCATACCTTCTGATTACTGAGCCTGTGACTGCAGCCCTGGTAGAAGCTTCTAGGGCATCAAAACCACAATGCAAGGTGTGTTTGGCTACCTAAGAGCTAGACTGTACGAGGTCTGCTAATTCTCTGGTAGTACTACTGTCAGGGATGGAAGAGAACTTCTGTTTAATCAGCTGAAGGACATTTCACTGGAATTTGAGCATATGGAACAGACAATTTAATGCTCTTACAGCTGAAGTGTATACATTTTTCCCATTCTGTCTACAGCTCTGCTTTCTTTATCAACTGGAATGGGATTTCTAGAGGAGTTTGCCCTAGGTCCCTTAGGGCCTTGAGTAATGACTTCAGTGTCTACAGTAGCGTTCTTGAAAAGATATTTGTGGGTGTCTTGCACCCTGTAATATCTGTCTGGTTTCCTGGGTGCTGGAGGGAGATAATCAGGTGAAAGAGCAGATCCTAGAAAACCATCCTCCACTGCATCCAGGATAGACAGAATGGCCAGAGGCTTATGCTGGGGCAGGCCAAGGAACTCTCTCAGTATCTGCTTAGACTGAGGGTAATCTTGGCCCTCCAACTGAAAGTTTTCTCTAAGGAAATTTAAGGTTTCCTCATAAGATCTTCGGGTGGTGGGGGGAGGCAGATGGAATGGGGGTCACCAGCATCAGAGTCTTCAAATGCTGCCAAGGGCTGGTCTTTCATGTCAGACTCTTCAAAGACAGATTCTTCTGATTCCTGGTCAGAGAGGTCCTCAGGGAAGGTGTCCCTTTTTCTTTTGGCTGGGGTGGGAGAATGTGGCTGGCTTCCTCTAATAAGAGTCATCAAATCGTCTGCCATTCTGAGTAGTTGCTACGACTGAGGAGCAGGATGGCTAGGTGCAGGTCAGTGGTTGGGTCCCTGGGGAGGGACCTTTTTGGGAGTAGTCTTAGGCTTGGGGCCTGGACGGGTCGGTAGTCTTATACAAAGTGAGTCTAACCGGAGGGATTGTCATTGGTCTGAGTCTGGCTTCGGTAGTCAGTGGAGCCTCAGCAGAAGCTGTTGCATGCAAAGCAGCTCCTGACCTGACCATATGAGGAAACTACAAAATACCAGCAGAGGAAGGTGTATCCGGCAGCCTACCAGACTCTAAACAGGTCTCAGTAGAGGCCTGTGATGGTTCCTTGGCTGGCATCTTATGAAATTCAGTATTTTGAGTTTGAGATTTTGGACGCATTATTTTGAATTTCGAGATTATGAGCTTTCAAGACTTAGAAATGGACATACATATATATATATATATATATATATATATAGATAGATATATATAGCTATATATAGATATACATATAGATATACATATACATATAGATATACATATAGATATACACACATTATATATATATATATATATATATATATATATATATATATATATATATACATACACACACACACAGTTATTATAAGGTTTATTTTAAAAGTATAGAAGTACAGAGGTAGGGGAGTAAGCAGTGTCACCCAACTATATATATGGCTGAGAGATACTAGTAAAATTATTCAGATGTTAGTGAAGACTGGTTGGAAAATATGTGGACTCGCAAGATGGCTGTACACCGAGTGACAGCTTAATTCCAGCTCTCCCAATGTGAAAACAGAAACTTATAAAACAGACAGTGAATTTGTCTTTTTGGGAAAATTTTAGTTACTAAGTGCACTGCCTGGATGCCAGCACAAAGACATTTGGAGAAAATGAAAGAAAATCAACCCTAAAAAGTGAAAAGAAAACAATGACTGAAGAATCCTGCAGCAGATCAAACTCCAGCTTTGGTGTAAGACGTGCCTTCCAGTAAACTAAAGGAAAAATAAGTCAGATGTACTCAAAGTTGATTAAAATAGACATAACACTGAAAAAGTACATCAATTCAAATAAGAAAAAGGCTGGAAAATTGAAAAAAAGCTTTAAACAGCAGAACTGATAAAACTGCAAAAATCACAGGTCGAAATGAAGAAAATGTGGGCTGAGTATAGGACTGCTCAAGAAGAGAAGTTCCACAAAAAGGGTAAAATTTGAGGACAAAGCACATGATTTTCTGCTGTAGCAGAGAAACTGGAAGGAACTCGCTGTATTCATTTCATAAACACATTTCATAAACACACAAATTAGCAACCTGACTGCTATTCCACAACAGTAAATTGAAAGGGCATATTGTGCGTATGCCCCAAACTTGGACATAAGAAAGCAACCAAGGCCTCCAATAATAAAGATGCAATCTTAACAGGAGAAAGAATTGATTCTGATAAAACTGTGGCAGAACAAAGTACTAAAGTTGGAAACAGAGTATTTCAGGAAGATTACTCACTGGTATAACCAGGCAGAAGAGTACATTTATTCCAGCAAATAGGGAATGTCAAGAGGCAGGTCTGAGATTCAAGCTGTTGTATACAGCTTTCTTCAGAATATTTTTTCATAAGCAGGAAATATAAAATTTTGTCCAACAGAAAATAAGCTATCAAAAAGAAAGGGATTCTGCATATCATTCTTCTGAGAAGTACCAAAAATTATTTTGAGGGACTGACAAAAGTTGAAGTTCTGGAGAACAGGCTAAATATCAAAAAAAACAAGGAGAGGTAAGAGTGCAGACTACTAGAGAGAAAATAAGGGACTACCTTGATAAATATGCATGAGTTTATAAAGACTGCTTTTAAGCAATTGCTTTTGGTAACGTAACAGTTTAAGTAAAAAAAAAAAAAAAAAAAAAGGTTGTTTCAAAACTAAAGTAGCCTATAACAAGGAAAATAACCAGACATCGTGTAGAGATATTACAAATATTATGGAAATCTTATGAAAATCTGTATAAAGCACAGCAATGTACATATCAAGAAAAAGTACAAATGGAACGGTTTATGGAAGAATTAAATATACCAAGGTTAGAAGTACAGGAGCCTCAATTAACAGTTAACATAAGAGGAGATGAGATAAATATGGTGATATACAACCAATCTGCAGGAAAGTCTCCAATAATAGATGATATTCTAGTGCAAGTTTGGAAGCTAGGAAGGAAGAAAGTGAATGAACTGGAAGGTTTGGTTTAACAGTATTTTAAAAGGAATAGAAGCACCAACGTCCAGGAAGAAAGCTGTGGTGGCTGTAATACCTAAAGATAGTAAAGACCCATCAGATCCAGCTTCATATAGGCCCATTTCAATTCTAAATCATGATTATAAAGTGCATTTGTTTATAATGGCTAAAAGAATGGCAAAGGTAATGACAAAATTGATAGATATGGATCAATGCAGTTTTGTGGAGAAGAGGCAAACCTCATTCAACTTTAATAGAACAAAGCGAGGGATTGGAGGTGAAAATTCAGGTGTGGGGAGGTCCTCTCTGATAAATTAAATGTGACCAGAGGAATCAGGCAGGGGTGTTCTCTTTACCCTTTGCTATTTGCACTATATTTAGAACCATTGGCAAAGAAAAAAAATGACTCAGTAATCCAAAAATGTAACTTATATTGTAATAAAAAAAGTTGGCTTTATTTGGATATAATATTTTGTATCTGATAAAACCAGATAAGGGCATTTCAGTGTTTGGAACATTCTGAGACGCTTTCAAGTCTTTTTCCAGAAACAAAATTAATGAAGACAAAATAAAGGCAACAGTGGTAAACTATATACCCACACAATAATTGGTTCAACACTACCCATATTTATGGTGACAAAACTTAGAAATTGGAAGCTCTGTTTTATGGATATAGATAGCAAGATATGAGTGAAAATGTTTTTACTCTCTCTATTTTTATACACAGGTCAGGCATATTTTATCGACCAGAGGAGAAGTTATGGATACCAATTAATAAAAAGTTAAAAGATTTTATCTGGAAGGGGAAGAGGACAAGAGTCAGATGGGATAAGTTGATCCATCCAATAGAAAAAAGGTAGTTTGGGAATACCCAATTTGAAGGGGTATTTCAGAGTTACACATTCAAGGCTCCTATACATATCATAAGTAGAAACCTATAATTCATAGTGGAAAGAGATAATGATAAAGGGAAGAAAAATCAATAAATAGAGAGATTTCAGACGCAGATCCTTAAGGACAATAACATCTGTACAGAATATTGTACTGAAAGGAGAAAGCCAAATTAATGAACATAATACAGACAGCCCCAAAGTTATTGGGAGAGAAATACAGGCAAAGGCATCCAGATATGTAAAATTTCACCAAAAAATAAAAATCACAAAAAGAGAATGTAGAACAGAAGATTAGTAAAGTAGAAGTTAAAAAAAAAATAGAAGTTAAAGTTAGGGAATACTTGCGAAGTGAAGGATTTATTGTAGAAAGTCTAACAAAGGTTACATCACAGCATGATGTATTGAGTCCCTAAAAAGTAAGGGGAAACAGGAGGATCAATAGACATCTGAAGAAGAAATTTGGACATGGGAAAGAGAGATTTAATATGGTATAATATTTATGCAAAGGAGAAAGCTAAACTAATCAATGCAGCACCAAAGATATTTGAAGAGAAATACAGGCAAAGGCACCCGGACATGAAAACTTTTTCAGTACAAAAAGAGAAGCAGAAAAAACGGATTAGTAACGGAGAAGTTAAGGAAATAGAAACAGAGGTTACGGAGTACCTGCAAAGTGAAGAATTTAGTGTAGAAAATCTAACTCACAAAATGCCACAGCAGGATAGAGAAATGGAGCCCTAAATTAAAGACAAATCAATGGAGCAAGAAACATCTTAACAGCTGCCATATGAAGATACTTTGGAGCCTTCCATAGGAAACCAATACAACCGTTCAGTTGGAGTTGCAGAGCAAGGAAGGAACAGGAAACTGTGGCAACTCTGACATCCTTAATGCTGAGTGAGAAGCCAGTGACCTCCCATAAGAAAGAGTAACAGATGACCTGGGATAAAACGGAGTATGTGGCAGAGGAAGATACTCTGGAACTTTCTATAGAATGCCCACAGGAAATGAACAAAAAAGAATATGCCCTCAGTTTAGGAGGAAATAATCTAAGAGAATAGCTTCATTTGATACAGATGGATAGACATATTAAGATCAATGAAAGAAATAGACTATAGAAAAATCAATTAAACTGAAAAAGTTAGAAGTTCAATAAAAATAAAGCACAGTAATTAGGACTACCCATAGAGATTCAGGATATATAACAGAAGTAAACGGGCTATATTACTGTGCAGCTAAATTAACAACAGATAAAGTCTTATCACAAACACAGGATAGTAAGAAAAGGAAGAAATTGAATGCCATCATGGAAGTATCGAACAAAGAAACCTATAACGCAAGAGTATAGAAGAGGGAACAGATCAACAAAAACAATCAGAGATGATAAAACCAAAGCACAGTATCAGAACAGATCCATATCTATCGCGCACTATCACAAACAGTAAACTATCAGCACAGGCAAAAAAACTTTGCAGATATGCAGATAAATATAAAGGAAAAGTACAAAATATGCAATTTACTGGTGACCCAAAAAAGTTTAATACAGAATTGGGAAACAAGCCAAAAGAAAAGTACAGTTGTGTACACTTACCATAAATGTAGATGTTCGAATGTATTCACTGTTGAAGTCATTACATTTGGGTTATCTGCCTGCAGGTAGCCCTCAGCCGGCCTGAATATCAAAGTCTTGGATCCCTGCATCGGATGCTGCCCCTTCTTCCATGACGTCAGGTCGTCAGGGGGTATAAAACATGCAGCCTAAGCCATTACATCAGTTTTTCTTGCCCCAGACGTCAAGTGCCCCCATATTGGGAAGCAACTATATGTTAGGTTACACCTCCCAACAAAAGCAAATACACCAGAAAGCTGTAATACACTAAACAAGAAGAAAGGTATAGCCAAAAGAAGTCAGGGGGATGGAGGGAGGGTAACCAGGACTGCAACAGTGAATACACTCGAACATCTACATTTATGGTAAGTGTACACAACTGTACTATGTTCTTTGTGTTTCACTGTTGCAGTCATTACATTTAGGTTGATTTCCAAAGCTAAGGAAAAGAGGAGGAAGTCAGAGAGCATTAGGACCAGCTATTAAGCCCTGCAAGACTGCAGTGGCAAAACCAGCTCTGGATTAAGGAAAAATAGGCATGTGGTAATGCTTGGTGAAGGTATGTACAGAGCTCCAGGCAGCAGCTTCTAGGATGTCCCTGGTGGGGGCACCTCTGAGTAAGGCTGTAGAGGTAGATGCAGCCCTGGTGGAATCTGATCTTATCCCCTGTGGAGTAGGTTTTCCATGGTGCTTATAGCAGAAATGAATGCAATGGGCTATCCACTTAGAAATGGTTGGCTCTGAAATGGCCCTCCCCTCTGCCCCTGCAGCAAAGCCAACTAGCAGCTGTTCAGATTTTCTGAGAGGCTTAGTCCTGTCCAAATAAAATCTAAATTGTCTGTGCACGTCAAAATAGTGCAGTATTCGTTCTTTTTTTCTGTGGATTAGGGAAAAAAGTAGGTAGATGAATGGATTGTTTAAAGGGCCACACTAGACACCACCTTGGGCATAAAGGAAGGATTGGTCCTGAGGGACACCCTGTCTACATGGAAGATGAAGGGCTATACTGCCATCTGGGCCTGTAATTCAGACACTCTTCTGGCTGAAGTGATGACTAGAAGGAAGGCTGTTTTCCAAGAAAGGAATTTCAACTCTGCAGTTGCAGCTGGCTCAAAAGGAGCTAGAGAGCTTTTCCAATACAAAGTTAAGGTCCCAAGCTGGAGTAGGGACTCTCTTGGGTGGTCTAAAATTTTGGACCCCCTGAGGAATTGCTTTAGCAAGGGGTGAGAGAAGAGGGGTGGTTCAATATTATAATGTGCTGAAATGGCAGAGGCATGAACTTTAAATGATGAGAAGGAAAGGTCCTTGTGGAGCATCTCTGTTAAGTACTGAAAAATATGCGGTAAGTTGGGCACCGTTGTGCCCACCCCCCACCCCGGGTCCGGCGTCGGCTTTTCAGCCATGCTCCCTGACGTCAGAGTGCCAGGAGTACAAAGCTGACAGCCAACTCCATGTTCTCCAGTTTTTCTTGTCCCAGATGTCAGGAGTCCCAAAATGAGTAAGGTCCCATATCCTTTGCAAATACACCTCAGAAGAATGGTGAAAAAAGGAACCACACAAAAGTAAAAATAAGAGGGGACAGGAGGGAGGGAAACCCAGACTGCAACAGTGAAGACACTCGAACATCTACATTTATGGTAGGTGTACACAACTGTACTATGTTCATCGTGTTTCACTGTTGCAGTCATGACTGTAGGGTAGAATCCCAAAGCAGAATGAAAGGGAGGTGGTCAAAGTAGAAGGGGTGGCTAAAAGGCCCTGCAAAACTGCAGAAGCAAAGCCTGCCCTAGACCTAGAGTAGAGAGGTAGATTGTAGTGCTTTGAAAAAGTATGCACTGAACTCCAAGTTGCAGCTTCCAAAATGTCTTTGGTAGGAACTCCCATGAGGAAGGCAGCTGAAGTGGCAGCAGCTCTGGTGGAATGCGTCCGTATACTCCCTGGGATTTGCTTTCCATGGTGTGAATAAAATCTGATTCCATGGGCAATCCATTTAGAAATGGTCTGTTTTGAAATGGCTTTGCCTTGGGAACTTGAAGCATAAGAAAAAATTACTCTGATTTTCTGATGTCCTTGGTTCTGTCCAGGTAAAAACGTAGTTGTCTGTGTACATCCAAGGAATGTAAGATCCTTTCCCCTTTATTTTGAGGGGTGGGGAAAAAAGTTGGCAAGTGAATAGTTTGATTTAAAGCCACTTTGGAAACCACCTTAGGCATGAAAGTAGGATTAGTCCTTAAAGACACCCTGTCTTGATGAAAAATAATATAAGGTTCCACAGCCATAAGAGCTTGCAACTCTGAAACTCTCCTGGCAGAGGTCAGAGGTAACAGAATGGCTATTTTCCAAGATAAAAACTTGATGTTAGAAGAGGCAGCAGGCTCAAAAGGAGGTAAGGTGAGCTTTTCCAAAACATAGTTGAGATCCCAAGCAGGAATGGGAGGAGATCTAGGAGGTCTTAAGTTCATAGCTCCTCTGAGAAACTGTCTCATGAGCTGGTGGGAAAAGATTGGAGGGGCTGTATTGTAATGAGCGGAAATAGCAGAGGCATGTATCTTAATGGAAGAGAAAGAGACCCTTATGTAAGAGATCTGTCAGGTAAAGTAAAATCAAAGGAATGTTAGGAGGAAGAGGATCAGAATCCTGAGCCTGCATCCAGGACAAAATCTTTTCCATTTTCCTGCATAAGATTTTCTAGTGCTAGGACGTCTGGCTTCTAAAATGACATCCATAACCTGCTTGGGTAGGAGAGAAGGAATCAAAGACCCTGGATTAAATAGACTGCCAGGCTGAGAGTTCTGACATGAGTGTAAAACCTGACCCTGGTGTTGGGACAGAAGGTTCGGAGTATGTGGTAAAACCCAAGGGGGCTCCAGACATAGGTTTTTCAGAGTTGGGTACCAAAACTGTCAAGGCCAATTTGGGGCCAGCAAGATTATCATCTTGGGCTTGTCCTGTCTGATCTTTAAATAATACTCGTGGAAGAAGAGGAAGAGGCGGAAAGGCACATCCCGAGAGCTTTCTCCAACTGAATGATAGTGCATCCACTTTCCAAGCTTTTTCGTGGAAAGTCCTGGTGCAAAAAATCTGTTGTTGATGATTGAGGTGGGATGCAAAGAGGTCTATGTGAGGACATCCCCAGACTGCTATCATCCTGAATATTTCGGTGTCCAGCATCCACTCGTGTGGGTCCAAAAGGTTTCTGCTCAGACTGTCTGCCAGGAAGTTTTGCTTCCCTGGTAGAAACTGAGCTTGAAGGTCCAGATTGCAAGCTAGAGCTGTGTTCCATAGATCCATGGCTAGTCTGCAAAGGGGGTAGGAATGAGATCCCCTTGCTTGTTTATGTACCACATAACTGTGGTGTTGTCTGTCCGTATCAGTAGTAGTCCTGGTTGTAGAAGATTCCTAAAGGCCAATAGAGCTTTCTGAATGGCTAACATTTCCTTTAAATTGATATGCAGGTGCTTCATATCCTTTGTCCAAAGGCCCTGCAGACAGTTGCCCTGAAAATGGGCTCCCCATGCATAATCTGAGGCATCTGTGGTTAGTATCTGAGTGGCAGGAGGCAGACAGAAGGGTTTTCCTTTGTTTAGAGTACATGCCTTGGACCACCAAAGTAATTCCTTTTGAAGACAAGGCAGGACGGAGATCAGTATGTCTAAACTGTGGCAATGCTGAGACCATACACTTTTTAGGTACCACTGTATTTTCCTCATATGTAGTCTTGCATATGGTACGAGAAGGATGCAGGAGGCCATGTAACCCAAAGCCTGCAGGAATCTCCTTGCAGGTAGCCGAGTTAAAGTTGCCAAGGTTTTGAAAGTTGAAGCCAGCTGGGTTTTTTTTTTCGTATGTCAGAAATGCCATCTGGGTTGTTGTGTTTAGAGAAGCGCCCAGAAAAATTATCTGTTGTGAGGGTGTCAAATTTGACTTTACGTTTACAGTGAATCCCAGGAACTTGAGAAGATTCTGAACAAACTGTAGATGCTGGAGTAAGACCTCCTTGCTGTCTGCCTGAATAAGACAGTCGTCCAGATAAGGGTAAATTTGAATTCACTTGAGTCTGCAATAAGCTACTACTGGAGCCAGGCATTTGGTGAAGACCCTGGGAGCAGTAGACAATCCAAAGGGCAGCGCAGAGAATTGAAAGTGCCTCGATCCAGCCTTGAACCTAAGGTATTTTCTGCGTTCCTGCCTGATGGGAATGTGCAAATATGCCTCCTTTAAATCCAAAGTTACCATCCATGCATTTTTGGTCAGCATTGGAAGTAGCTGCTGTAGAGTAAGCATCTTGAATTTTGGTATCTCTACAAAAGTGTCCAAGACTGACAGATCCAGAATGGGTCTCCATGAATTTTGCTTCTTGGGGACTAGAAAGAGCCTCGAGTAAAAACCTTGTCCCATCTCTGAAAGTGGAACTAGGTCTATGGCTTTCATAGCCAAAAGAGCTTCCACCTGGTTTAAGGCCTCTGTCCATTGATGTTTTGGAAGATCTGGCCATCCGCTTGGCCTTGGTAGGGTATGAAAATGGAATTTGTAACCTCTTGAAACCACATCCAGAACCCACTTGTCCTGGGTTATACGAGTCCAATTTAGGTGAAAAAGAGAAAGTTTTCCTCCGAGAGGGGCTTCCAGGCAAGAAGTTCCTGCAGCCCAACAGAGGGAGTCAATGAGCGTTTCCTATGAGCTTGCGACCTGTCCTCTCCTCCCCTAGGGGTGGAAGCAGTCCACTGTCTTGGTCTATAAGAGGCTTGTGTTTGAGGCCTTCCTCGGGAGTGTCTGTATCTACCCCTCGGAGGCCTGTCTGAATTGGGAAAGGACCAATTTTTTGTAGGCCAATTCCTGCTAAATCTGGGTGGCTGTACTTGTAAGAAATCTTTAACTGTTTGCATGGATTTTGCCTTGTCCTCCATCTTTTTAATCACCCTCAGCTTTAGATCCAAACAAAACATGCTGAACAGGAGCATCTAATAATTTAGCTTTTACTTGATCTGGCAAATTTTGTTCCTTTAACCATACATGCCTTCTAATTACTGTGCCAGAGGCAGCAGCCCTACAAGAAGCCTCCAAGGCATCAAATCCACAGTGTAAACCATGCTTCCCAACTTGTTCAGTGGCATGCATTAAGTCATGTAATTCCTTATCTGCACAGGGGGAAATGGAAGTTAGCTTTTGTTTTAAAACGGACAGGAGAAATTGCTGGTATTTCAGCATATGAAACTGACCGTTTAAAGCCCTAATAGATAAAGTAGCAGAAGTGTACACTTTTTTGCCCCATCTTTCTAAAGATCTGGAATCCTTCTCAGTGGGAATAGGGTTTTTAGCAGAAGCGGCCTCAACTCCCTTAGGACCCTGAGAAATGGTTTCAGGGTCAGCAGTAGGGTTCTTGTATAAAAACTGGTGGGAATCGGGAACCCTGTAATATCTGTCAGGCTTAACAGGAGCAGGAGGAAGAGAGTTAGGGGTTAAGTTAGCCTCTGAAAAAGCATCATCCACAATATCCAAAATAGGAGGAATAGCCAGGGGTCTATGTTGGGGAAGAAGAAAATCCCTTAGTCTTTTCTTAGATTCCGAATACTCCTGTCCTTCCCAGTGGAAATGTTCCCTCATTTCATGTAAAGTTTCCCCAAAAGAGAAATCCTCAGGGGGAGAAGCTGAAGGAATGGATTCCTCAGCATCAGAATCCTCATAAGGAGGGAAAGAATATTCCTGGTCAGAAGAAGAAACTGAAGAAACAGAAGCCTGATCAAAGGAGTCATAATAAACTTCCTGCCTTGGCCTTTTATCTGGAGGGGGATGTGAACCCTTAATCATAGTAAGTAAGTCCTCCACCATCTTAAGTAACTGTTTCTGTGACTTGGGAGCCGGATCAGAAGAGGCCTGTGTTGCAGTCTTTGACTTGGAAGGAGTCTTTGGCTTTGCCTTTATTAGAAGCTGAGTAGGCCTGAAAACCCCTTCGGAAGCCGGTACCTGCATAGCGGCTCCGGACCCATCCAAAGAAGCATTGTCCAAAGGTCCTGCAACAGAAATATTCAAAGGCCTAGTTGGCTCCTCGTAGGAGTCCGTTTCGGCCATCGGTTCCGAAATGGCCAACGACAGGGGCTGCAAAAGCGCCTCACTGATGAAGGCCGAACCTGAAGCTGGCTCTGCTTGTACGATATCGTCAGATTTGGGCCTCTGAGGCCTGTCTTTGTGCTTGCGTCATTTGTGAACTCCAGTAGCCGGAACCGTATCAGACGACATTTTGTAATTAAAACGCCTACCGAAGTAATGAAATGCAAAATCGTACCTTTGTTTAATTGTACGTTGATTGAATCTAGCACAAAACAGACAACTAGCTACGTCGTGGTCAGGGCCTAAGCAAGGAATACAGTAAGAATGAAAATCCTTATGAGGTATTTGCTTCCCACATGAAATACAATTAACTTTTTCTGACATCGGACTGGAGCAAGAAAAAAGTTTCCCCAACGGGGTACTTAGCTTTGAGTAGGAGAAGAAAGTCTTCGGACTGAAGTTTGTTCAGAAAAGATTGTCAGGAGTCAGCAGACCAGCACTTGCGAACTGCTTTCACCACATGGCAAGAAAGACTGGAGAACATGGCGTCGGCTGTGAGCTTTGTACTCCTGGTGCTCGGACGTCAAGGAGCATGGTTGAACAGCCGACGCCCGACCCAGACTTTGGGATTCTGGCCGACCGAGGACTACCTGCGGCAGGGGAGAACCCTACAGTCATGACTGCAACAGTGAAACAAGATGAACATCTGGCCCTCCTGCTGGGACAGGAGGGAAGGGGTCCTAAAGCAGGTGCCATGGTTCCAACAGACATACTGTGCAAAAGGGGGTACCAGTGTTGGCATGGCCAGTCTGTTGCAATCAGTATTGTCCTTGATTTGTCCTGTTTGATCTTTAGCAGAACTTTCGAGAGGAGAGGCAGAGGGGGAAAGCATAAACAGAGGATTTCCCAAGTGAAGGACAGGGCATCCACTTTCCATGCTTGACTGTGGGAAGTCCTTGTGCAGAATTTGTCCAACTGGAAGTTTTGGGGGGAGGCAAACAAGTTTATCTCTGGATTCCCCCATTTGTTACTCTAAAGGTTGAACATCTTTGGTTCCAGTTTCCACTCATGTGGGTCCATGAGATTTCTGCTTAGGTAGTCTGCCAGTGAATTTAGCTTGCCTGGCAGGAATTGAGCTTGTAGGTGTACTTGGCAGCTCAACTCTGTGTTCCAGAGCCATAGCTAGTCTGCAGACAGGGTACGAGTGGGTTCCCCTATGCTTGTTTATGTACCACATAACTGTGGTGTTGTCCGTCTTTAGCAATAATTGTCATGGAAAAATGTCGTCCTTGAAGGCTGTCAGAGAATTCTGTACAGCTAACATTTCTTTTTGATTGATATGCAGGTGCATCTGACTCTGGCTCCATTTGCCCTGAATGCACTGCCCTGCCAAGTGACCCCCCCCCCATGCATAGTCTGATGCGTCTGTTGTTAGGGTTTGGGCGGCAGGGGGTAGAGTGAATGGGAGACCCTTGTTGTGTTAGCAGGCCTCTGCCCACCAAAGGAACTCTGTCTTTATGTAAGGAATAATAAGAATCATTGATTCCAGGTCCTGAGAATGTTGACACCGTAGGCTTTTTAGATACCACTGTAGTTTCTTCAGTCTTGCATATGGAATTAGTAGAATGCAAGAGGCCATGAGCCCCAGGGCTTGCAGTATTTTCCTTGCAGATAGCTGGGTCTTTGTGGCCAGTAGTTTGAAGTAGGCTATCAAACTTGTTTCTCTGGCGTGAGGTAAGCCATCTGGGAAGTTGTGTTCAAGTTTGCTCCCAGGAATACAATTTGTTGGCAGGGTACTAGATGAGATTTCTTTTCATTTATGGTGTACCCCATTGAGGTTAAAATTTCATTACAAATGCCAGATGTTTTAGTAGCATGTCCTGGCTTTCTGCCTAAATTAGACAAACATACAGATACGGGTATATTTGAATATTTCTTTGCCTGCAAAATGCAATGACTGGAGCTAGGAACTTTGTGAATACCCTGGGCGCAGTAGATAAGCCAAAGGGAAGTGCAGAGAACTGACAGTGCATGCAGCCTGCTCTGAAGCTTAGGTCTTTCCTGCAAGATTCCCTTACTGGGATGTGCAGGTAAGCTTCCTTTAAGTCTAAGGCTGCAAACCAGGCATCTTTGCCTAGCATAGGAAGCAGCTGTTTAAGTGTTAGCATTTTGAATTTTTGGATTACCAAAAAGGTAGAATAGAGAGGTCCAAGATAGGACACCAGGAGCTGTTTTTTCTGGGTACCAGGAAACGTCTTGAGTAAAAACCTTGTCCCCTTTCTTTTGTTGGGACAGGTTGAATAGCCCTGATACTTAGAAGAGAGAGAAACTGCTGTTAGGCCTCTTCCCACTGACTTGGGGGTAGGTCTGGCCAACCATTTGGGGTTGGTAAGGTGTGGAAGTGGAATCTGTATCCTTGGAAAACAGTTATGTACTCACCATAACGATCAATGTATGTGGTCCATCGCCTACATTCCTTACTCATGGGTTCGGAGCCGAGAATCAGCTCCAACTCGGCCAAATTTCTCTAGCACAAAGTCTCTAATTGGCTGGGCTAACCCAGTATCCCAAGATGCACCTCGCCCTAGCCCCAGATCTTGTTTGCAATCATACCAATCATAACCCATACTCAAACACTGGAAGAAATTCCAGCCAGATAAGGGAAAAAATTCACTGACCTTGAAGGGTCCACAGAGCCAATATTCCTCCAAATCCTCTAGGAAGGGGGCAGGTGGGAGGGTACGTAGGAATGTAGGAGAGATGGACCACATACATCGATCGTTATGGTGAGTACATAACTGATGTTATGTGGTCCTATCTCGCCTACATTCCTTACTCACGGGACAGCGTCCCCAGCACCTCTATCCTGGGAGGCTCATAGGAAGATACTCCTGAGAACCGTGGAACCAAAGGAAGCCCGGCCTCTAGAAGCCACGTCCAGCTTGTAATGAGTAATAAAACTGTTGGGAAAGGCAGCACAAATATCATCCAAGGAAAACCTAGCATGGAAAGCTATTGATGTAGACTTAGCCCTGGTAGAATGAGCCTTGATGTGAAAGGGTAAAGTTCTGCCTGCTAACGAGTAGATGAATGAAATACAATCTTTGATCCATTTATAAATTGTGCACTTGGAAATAGGACAACCTGCCCTGTTTTCTGAAAAGGACACAAACAGTTGATCAGATTTCCTAACATGCTTAGTCCTATGCAAATAAAATCTGTTGTCTGTGCACATCCAACTGATGAAACCTGAACTCTGCTTTATTGGAAAAGTTCAGAAAGAACACTGGTAGCTCAATAGATTGATGGAGATTGACAGTGGATGACACCTTCGGAAGGAAGGAAGGGTTAAGCCTCAGGGAAACTCTGTCCTTATGAAAGATCAAATACGGAGGTTTAATGGACAAAGCTTAAAGCTCTGATACCCTCCTGGCCGATGTAATGGCTATCAGAAAAGCAGTCTTCCAAGATAAGAATTTTAAGTCACAAGTGGCAGCCGGTTCAAAGGGTGGTGACGTAATAGCTTGTAGCACAAGGTTCAGGTCCTATGGCAGTACAGGTTCTGAAACGGGGATGAAGTAACCAAGTGCCTTTTAGAAAGGCTTTACAGAGTTTGTGGCCCATAAGAGAGGGCTCGTAAGATGTGTGAAAATTGCAAATTGCAGCCAACTGTACTTTAATGGTAGCGGGCATGGAGCCCTGACGGAACATGGCTAAAAAATCTAAGACCGACGGAAATGGGGCTGTGAAGGGATCCAAACCTTGGGCCTGAGCCCAAATAGAGAATCTCCTCCATTTGTTGGAATAAATCTTCCTGGTGGAAGACGAGATGTGCACCACTTCAGGTGAAAAGGAATGTCGTCTGACTAGCGACAGAAGTGGAGCAGCCAGGCTGTCAACCTGAAAGTTTGCAGGGATGGATGAAGTTGTCCTGACATGTGAATCAGGAGGTCCGGCACTGGGTCCAGAGTCCACGGACCATCCAGTGCGTACCATTGAAGAAAAGGGAACCATACTTGTCGAGGCCAGTGTGGAGCAATAAGGATCATCCTGCTTCCCAAGGATATGGCTTTCTGTATCACACTTGGTAACAGAGGAAACTGAGGGAAAGCGTAGACTAGACCGGGGGGGTCAATTGTGAGCTAGAGCATCCCTGGGTGACACCCCCTGTGGGGGGATCAGAGTGAAGTACTTGCTGCATTTGACATTGAGGGGGCTGGTGAAGAGATCGCAGCAAGGCTGACCCAACCTTCTGAAGATCTGAACCACCACTCGGTTGTTCAGGGACCACTCGTGAGACATCAGAATAGCTCTGCTAAGCCTGTCCGCTATCGCGTTGGACTTCCCCGGAATGTGCATTGCCACCAGAAACCGTTGGGAAGACAGCCCACTGCCACACTCGCATGGCCTCTCTGCAGAGGGAATAAGATTTGGTTCCCCCCTGCTTGTTCAGGTACCACACTACGGACATGTTGTCAAAGTGAATTACAATCGTTCCCAGAGGTAGTGTGTCTTGGAGTGCTCAACGCCAGAAACACCGCTCTTATCTCCAGAACATTGATGTGCAAGTGTACCTCGTGATCTTGCCAGGTGCCTTGGACCATCCTGCCTAGATAATGCCCCCCCCACCCCATCTGGGAGACTACCGTGGTCACCGTGGCCACTGGAGACATAGGAATCAAGCTCCTTCCTCTGTCCACATTGGAGGAGCATAGCCACCAGAGGAGGTCCTGTTTGCATCGTTCCGTGAGAAGTATCAAGTGGGAAAGAGAAAGCTTCTGAAAGGACCACTGAACCGACAAGAGCCACTGTAGGATCCGCATGTGTAACCTGGCCAGAGGTACCAGCATGATGGTGGAGACCTTGGATCCCAAGAGTTGAAGAACTAACCTGGCCTGAACTTTTGAGGGGCAACAGTGCGTGGATCTGAGACTGCAACACTCTTTTCCTGTCCTGTGGCAGAAAGGCACACATTTGAATAGAGTCTAGCTCTGCGCCTATAAAAACAACACGCTGTGAGGACTGCAAGGCAGACTTTCCCCAGTTCAAAGTAATTCCTAGACGTTGGCAAAGTGAGATGGTCGTCTCCCTGGCTTGAACGAGCAGATGCCTGGAGGGGGTGGCGAGAAGCCAGTCGTCCAGATATGGAAACATCTGGAATCATGGACGTCTCAGGTGAGCTGCCACCACTGCCAAACACTTGGTAAACACCCTGGGGGCTGTGGTGAGACCAAAGGGCAGGGCACGAAACTGGAAGTGACTGGCTCCTAGACGGAAGCGTAACTGACTCCTGGATGCCTTCTCCATTTTGATGTGGTAGTAGGCATCCTTCAGATCGATGGAGCACATCCATACTCCTTTCTCCAGCAGTGGAAAAATGGACTGAAGAGTGACCACCCGGAACTTGGATTTCAGAACGTAGTGATTCAGTCGACTGAGATCCAGAATGGGTCTCAGGACCCCTGTTCTTTTCGGCACCAAAAAGAGTCGCGAGTAATTTCCTGATCAGACATGGTCTGAGGGGACTGGTTGGAGGACTCCTTTTTCTAGCAGCTTTGCAACTTCTAGTGCTGCTTGATCCCGTTGACTGGGTGGGACGTCCGGGATCATTATGACTGGGGGGGGGGTGTAGACGCAAAGGGAATAACCTCCGGTAACTATTCGAAGCACCCAACGATCCTGGGTGATGCTTTCCCAGGCTTCCAGATGCAACTAAATTCGGACCCCGACTGGCTCCGGAATAGCACAGTCGGGCAACGCCTCAGGAACGCTGGAAGGAAGAACATTGAAAGGAATTGCGGTCTCCCGAGTTGCGGAGGCCTCCTCTGCCTCTAGGATGGCATCTTACAGAATAACCCCCCCCCCTCTGCCTCTGGAGGGGGACTCACCTTGAGCTGTGGGAAAGGACCTCAGAGACTTTTTGAACCACATTTTCCCTCTTCTCTGAGCCTTGGGATAAGGCCTAGAAGGGAGAGAAAAACGGGCCCCTACGGCAGATAGGGTCATTCCCTCCTGTTCGCATCTGGTGAGGGCATCTTTCACTTTGGGTCCGAAGAGAGAAGACCCATCAAAGGGGGAGTCAGTGAATGAAGACTTAAAGGCCTCCGCGAAATGACACAGGCGCATCCAGGCTTGCCTTCTAACAGCTACGCCTGAGCTAGCTGCCCTACTCGCCCCTTCGGCTGCATAAGATATGAGCCTCAGACAAGTTGACAATGGAACCAAGGGTAGACAACTGGGCGTTAACAGTCTGCGCTACCGCCTCAGGCATGTTACCCATCAGAGCATCTCCAAGCTCCTTCAGGAGATCTCTTTGGAGCAGAGTGAAATGAGAGGTAATTCAACAACCGTAAGGTAAAGGTCGCCGAAGACAGGGTATGCTTCCCATACCGGTCCATACTCCTGGACTCCTTGTTAGGAGGATGGACTGAAGAAGCCTCTGCAACTTCCTGCTGAGCAGCTGCCGCCACCACCAAGGCATCTACCGAAACCCCTTTGGTAAGGAACACTTTGCCCGGGGGAGCAGACAGAAACTTGTTTGGACGTCTGGGCACCGGTTCCACGGAAACAGGGTGCTCCCACACCCTGCGACAAATCATCAAGTCCAGGAGTTCGAAGGGTGGAGACACCCAGGAAGTGGAGGGTTGAGCTCCGAAGGCCTTTAGGAATACAGACTCCGCCCTCAGAGGGGGTCTTGGAAGGCCAGTCACATCTCTGCCTCAAAATCTCCAGGATGTCGGAGAAAGAGACATCGGAGGACAACTTGGGGACTCCTCTAGGTCGGTATCGGAAGTGACAGACTCGTCCTGGGAGTCTATGTGCTTCCGCTTGCACAACTTCTTTCTAGGAGGCTCCTCAGGCCCCGACTCTGAGGGGCCCTCAAAGTAGAGGACCGCTCAAGGGGGTATCCCCAGACCTTCGGGCTCCGCCATCCAAGGATAGGGGGCGTCAGAGGCTCTAGCTGAGGTGTATGGGGATGGAGTGACCGATCCAGGTGAAGTAACTGACGATCTGGCCAGTGCGCTCCTCATGGCCTTGAAAGGCAGGTCCCCCTGAATCAGAGGACCGACCCGTCTCAGAGACCACGACAGGAGTCGGCATTCCCCGATCCGAAGCACCGAGAGGGAGGCTCGGAACACACAGTAGTCCCGAGGTATCCCCCTCGGGTCCGACTGAGGAAACCTGAGTACCAAAACCAGAGGAAAACTGACATGTTTGGAGCCAATGCCGGCTCCGATAAACTCACATGGGGTATCGGAGCCGACACGAGAACATCACTCGGCGCGAAGCATTCCAGCTCCAATGACACATGGGTGCTCGGAGGAGGAATCATAGGTACCAGAATGGGGACTGGGTCAGAGCAGAGAACAGTTCTGCTAACACCGGCGACTGCAGGAGCCTCTGGACCACCCTATCCACATCCAAATCAGACAGCCTAGAGGATTTGGAGGAAATAGGAGATCGGGATCTCCTACCCGGAGACACATGCCTGACACTGGGTGACCGGCTCCGAATAGGTTCCAATAATATCAGAGCAGAGGTAGACTCCAGCACCACCGATACCTCCTGCGGCCCTGAGGACAATGGAGCCGAAGAGGTAGTATCCCCTATCGAAACCTTCTCCTGTGGCCCCGACGAGGAAGTATCCATAATTGAGACGGTCTCCTGCGGCCCAGAGGACAATGGAGCAGAGGAGGCAGTAACAACTTTTTTAACCTTCTCCAGGGGCTCCGAGGAAGCAGACTGAGCCGGAGATCTCTTCTTGGCCTTGGAAGGCTTAGATTTAGGACTGGAAGAAGAAGAAGAATCTAAGGACTCCTCAAAAGAGGGCTTAATCAGGCCCTTCAAAATCAGTTTATATTTTCTTTCCTGCAGTACCCCTCGCACTAAAAGCGTGGTAGAAACTGCAGGACTCCTGCAGGTGAACAGCACTAAGACAATACACACAGATGGCATGGCCATCCGTAAGACATTTTGTAGCCACATTTAGTACACTTTTTAAACCCGGAGGGTTTATGCTCCTTCTGCTCTTTAGACAGGGTAAAAAATAATCAACCAACGACACAAGAGGAAGGCGGGAAAACAAACACCACTAACGGCCAAGGAACTCTAAATCAAACGTTTCTTGGAGTAGCAGGGAAAGACGAGAACAAATCCAACTACAGTTTTAACACCAGAAAAACAACATAGGAGAGGACTAGGTCCTCTGACTTAAACGGGCCTAGCCTGCCAAACAAAGGGATACCACAAACACACAAACTCACTAACACTCACAATGAAACTTAGACAAGGAGAAAACTAGGTATTAAAAGAGCTTTTGTAAGATAACAGACTGCTAAAATACTTAGAAAAGTATTTGAAAGGGTACTTAGCCACAGCCAAGTGAGACCACGTCCTAATTCTACAAGCGGCAAACGAGATCTGGGGCTACGGCGAGGTGCATCTTGGGATACCGGGTTAGCCCAGCCAATTGGAGACTTCGTGCTAGAGAAATTTGGCAGAGTCGGAGCCGAGAATCTGCTCCGAACCCGTGAGTAAGGAATGTAGGCAAGATAGGACCACATAACATCTATATTTAAAACCCATTTGTCCTGGGTAATGAGGTCCTAGTGTTTTGCATGCTGGGCGATCTTTCCCCCCTAAGGGAGCAGGCAGTTGAGCAGGGCTTGGAAGGTTTAAGGTTAAGTCATTGTGACATTTTTCCATACGCGGGTGTCTTACTACGTCCAGCTTTGGAAGTGGGAGCCCCCCACTGCTTAGGCATGCAAGTACCTTGACACTGTACCCTAGGTGGTCCGCTGTTCCTGGATTTGGAATGAGAAGGTCTGGAAGAGAAAGGAAAGGACCAATTCTTGGAAGGCCAATGCCTACTAAATCTAGGAGGCTGCACTTGCAGGAAATCTTTAACAGTTTGCATAGATTTAGATTTTTCCTCCATCTTTTTAAGGACGACTTCTGCTTGGTTACCAAACAGGCGGTCTTTATTTAAGGGAGCATCCAGTAATTTAGCTTTAACATAATCAGGCAAGGATTGCTCCTTTAGCCAAGCATGCCTTCTGAGCACCGACCCAGTAACAGCAGCCCTGCAAGAGGCCTCTAATGAATCAAAACCACATTACAAAGTATGTTTTCCAGCTTGTTCAACAGAATGCATTAAATCCTGTAATTCTTTATTTTCCACAGAGTCAGGAAACATTTTCTGTTTAAGCAATCCAATAACATGTTGCTGATACTTTAACATATGAAATTGGCAGTTTAAAGCCTTAATGGCCAAGGTTGCAGAAGTGTAAACCTTCTTATCCCATCTATCCAGCGCCCTGGAGTCTCTATCAGAAGGGGTAGGATTTTTAGCAGTAGAAGTCTTAATGCCCTTGGGCACCTGTGAAATAGTCTCTGGATCTGCAATATGATTTTTAAAAAGGAACTTGTGTGACTCGGTAGTATCTGTCAGGTTTTCTCGGGGCAGGAGGCAAGGAATTAGGGACCAAACTAGATTCTGAAAAAGCATCAACAATGTCTAGTACAGTCCAAATAATTAAAGACCTATGCAGAGGTAGGAGTAAGAAATCCCTAAGCCTCTCTTCTGAATCAGAAAAATCCTGGCTTTCCCAGTGGAAATGCTCCCTTAGAGTATGCAAGGTTTCCCCAAAAGAAAAATCCTCTGGAAGGGAAGCGGGAGGAATGGAGTCCTCTGCATCAGAATCCTCATAAGTAGATAAGGGCAAATCCGGATCATCAGAAGAATTAGAAAAAACAGAATCATGGTCAGAAGATTCATAAACAACTTCAGTCCTAGGCCTCTTAGAAAGCGGGGAGTTGGCTACCCCTGATTAGAGTTATCAAATCTTCAGTCATTCTTATCATTTGTTTTTTAGGCGTAGAGGCCTGAGCATGTGGCCTGGGAGTCGGTTTTTTAGGCAGGGTTCGAGATTTTGGCCTAAGTGAAGGAGGCATCGGTTTAATAGGCAAGTCATGGAAGAGCTCTCTGATCACGTAGCCCAACCAGTATGACCGTGACCCTGAGGAGCACCCTGCCCTCACAAAGAATGATACCACGGTATAAAATAAAAAAATTTCTCGATTTCAACAATTGGCTAAGTTACTGGTGTCATTCAAAGGGAACCCAGTGTCTGCCCGCCTGGGATGACATGCTCGACAAGCCAGGCTGCTTTGCTAGAGACGGCTTGCAGCTGTCACCCTTAGGCTTTTGAATACTGGCAAAGGCTCTTGCCACCCCCATAGTACCTTTTTAGGCAAGGCTCAAAAGACAAACCCACCGCCATAAATAGCACAAGTAACAAAAAACTGAGGGTAATGCTACTCAATGCCAGAAGTCTAAACCTCAAAAAGCACTCAACTCAAGGCACTCCTCAGTATGGAGAAAATAGATATATGTACAGTAACAGAAACCTGGTTTAAGGCTCCAGAGAGCACCCCAGCACTACCAGGCTACAACTCATACCATACATTTTGGCCACAGAACCCAAACCGAAATACAAAAGGTGGGGGCGTATCCATATTCATCAAGGATACCCACACCTCCAGGTTAGTGGCATAGTACGATGCTTCAGACATCATCCATGTGCAACAATGGGCAAACCTACAATTCAAATTGTAGCTTGCTGCAGATCACCCACCATGTCCCAGGACCCCCATTCTGCGTTTCTGGAAATGCTGGGAAACATAAAGGTCCTACCAAACACCCTAATACTGGGTGATTTCAATTACCCAAACATTAACTGGGAGAACTAATCAAGTACTAACTCCCTTGGCTCAAGTATTCATAGAATTTATAAACTCAAACGCCCTGGTTCAACTTGTCAACACTCCCAACAACATATTGGACCTGGTCATCACCGAGAGGGGCGACCAGTGTTCCACACCAGAGACCTTACCATAAACAAATCACTTTGGATATCCATATTCTGCCCCCATCCCCAGACAAGAAAACCACCGTGAAAAACTTTTCAAAAGCAAACTTCATGTTACTTAAGACAGAGGTGGAAAGTTTGAAAGCCCCCATTCTGAAGGATAACATTGTCAAAGTTGCAAAATCCTTTACTAATGCATTCTATGGGCAGCTACAAGAATGCATGGATCGTGCCATCCCAAGCAAAACCAAGACTCACTCCTCCAAGAAAAGGAAACCAGTCTGGTGGACTCCTGCCATAAACAAGCTATACAATAAAAGGAGGAAACTAGTACAGAAAAGAGTAAAATCCCAAGAAGGAAAGACATCCCCGATCAGTATCAGCAAGAAACTACGATCCCTCAAAATCATCCAAGGCGAGCTTTGAAAGAAAAATTGCCAAGGACTTCAAAGATAACCAGAAGGCATTCTTTAGCTATGTCAAGAATCTAAGTGGCAATGCTCAGATCTGCTCAGAGTTAGTGAAGAATGGCACAAAATACACTGAACCAACTGATATCGCCAGCATCCTGGCATACAGGTTCAGTGCAAACTTCACCCCCCCTCTCACCCCCAAAAGGGTCCATAACCAAACCAAAAGAATGTAGAGTCCCTGAAATCAGACACTCAGGTTAAAATAGCCCTCTCAAAAGCCAAAAACACAGCATCAATGGGACCAGATGGTGTCCCAGGCTGCGTCCTACACAAGCTCAAAGACGAACTAACCCCTCACCTAAAAACACTGTTCAAACTCTAACTCTCCACAGGCCACATGCCCACAGAGTGGCGCACAGCAATGGTTATTCCGCTCCACAAAGGTGGAGCCACAACAGACCCCGGGAACTATTGCCCTATAAGCCTGACTAGCTTGGTCTGCAAGGCTATGGAGCGCATTATCATGGAACTCATTAACAGAGGCATTGGGAACCTCCAAACACTGGACCCTACCCAGTTTGGCTTTAAGGGCAGATCATGCCTCCTAAACCTGGTGGACTTCTTTGAGACAGTTACCAAGGCTATACATGAGGGAAAGGTGGTACACAGCCTACCTAGACCTCGCTAAGGCCTTCGACACCATTCCCCATTCTGGTTTTATAGACAATCGCAACAGCCTGAACATAAACCCCTACGTCAAAAGATGAGTTGCCAACTGGCTCATGGACAGAACCCACATGGTGAGAGTTGCGGGATCTAGGTCCGACTCTAAACCGGTTACAAGTGGCGTTCCCCAGGGCTCAGGCTTAGGACCCCTCCTGTTCGTCATATACTTCTCAGAGGTACAGGCAAGCACAGGAGGACTATGGCTGACCAAGTTCGCAGATGACTGCAAACTAGGGGCTATAACTGACTCTCTGGCTGACACAGACATCCTCCAAAAGGGTCTCACTGAGACGGATACCTGGTGTCAAAATCACTGAGTCGAGCTAAATTCCAGAAAGTGCATAGTCATCCCCTTTGGAAAAAAGTACCTACAAACTACCACATAGGTGGTAGTCCCCTAAATACAGAAGACGTAATAGGGGATTTGAAGACCCAAGTCGATAGTAAACTCACCTTTGATGATCACATTGCCAAAGTGGTTAGAAATTCCTTCTACGTGGCCCACCTAACAAAAGGGTTCGCACCTAGATCAAAAGAGGTCATTGTGCCCCTCTACTCATCACTCATCAGACCCATCATAGAGTACAACGATCCATTAGGGATGTACTTTACAAGACACCAGCAACAGCTGGAAAGACCACAGAAGTACCTCACCAAGAGAATCAGTGGCCTCAAACAGACGCCCTATGCAGCTTGACTGAAGTAAGTCCAGTTGTACCCAGTTGCATACCGCCTACTCAGAGGTGATCTCTGCCTGACATACAAGGCCATGTCCAACCCAGAATTGATGGACATGCTCCACCTAAAGAAAACCTTATCACCTCAAGCCACACGCTATAGGGATCTAAACCTCACCATAACAATAGGACGTGCTGGAGGGATAGATTCCTGTCCCAGAGACGTCCCATGCTTTGGAACAAGATCCCAATCTACATTAGGCAGAGTTCCTCGCTAACACTCTTAAAAAGAAACCTTGACGAGTGGATGGGAAACAGTTTACCTCGGGGATCACTTCAGTGGCTCTGCTGGACAGAGGCACAGGGAACTAATCTAAGGGGCTAGCGAAAGCCAACACATTCTGGCTAGGCTTATAAATGCCTTCGGGCAAATAGCCTAGTACCAACCTATGAACCTAGAGCACATCCAATTGTCTTTCTCCAGAAAGGAGAGTATTGACTGAAGCATGACCATCCAGAACATCGTCTTTTTTACTGACTTGTTTAGTCTGCTTAGGTCCAGAATAGGTCTCCAGTCCCCTGTTTTCTTTGGAACTAAAAATAAACTTTAGTATTGTTCTGGATCCCCTCTGGTTTGCTGGGACTGGCTGGATGACTTCCTTTGGACCTCTAAGGCTGCTTGGTCCCTGTGACTGGATGGAATGTCTGGGATTTTCTTTACAAGAGGGGGTGGAATAGCAAAGGGAATTGAGTATCCTCTGGATATTATGCTTTGTACCCAGCTGTCTTATTTTTAGCCAGGCGTCTAGGTACAAAGATAGGCATCCCCCGACTGGCTCCAGAGATGAACAGTCGGGCCTCCTTTCAGGAGGGCTGATAGGGCGTGCCAAAGAACGGATCTCTGCCACGTGGGCGACGTGTTCCATTATTACCCCCTCCTCTGCCTCTAGAGGGATTTCACCATGAGTGTTCTGGAAAGATCCTTGAGATTTACAGAACCATATCTTTCCACCTCCCATCCCTTTGATGCTAGGTCTAATCAAGATAGAAAAACATACTCAAATGGCAGACAAGGTCTTTCCGTCTTTTTCACTCCTGGTAAGGGTTTCCTTTACTTTTGGTCCGAAAAAGGATGAACCGTCAAAGGGGGTGTTAATGAAGGAAGATTTAAAGGGTTCCGCAAAGGAACATACATGCATCCAGAAATGTCTCCTGAGAGTGATTCCTGTACCTGCTGCTCTGCGCATACCATCCAGCAGCATATAACAGATGCATGGACAAGTTCACTAGTGAATTAGAGTGGAGAGCTGGGAAGTTAACTTGTCTGAAACCTCCGCAGCTACTGAATTCTGCAGGGTGTCTCCTAGCGCCTTCAGGAGATCCCGTTGTAATCTAGTAAAATGTGTGAGGTAGTTCAGCGATCGAAAGACAAAGGCCATTGAACTAAACATATGCTTCCCATATCTGTCCATAATCCTGGATTCTCTATTAGGAGGAGGAACAGATGAAGTCTTTGATAATTCCGTCTTGGTGGCTGCTGCTGCCACCACCATAGCATCAACAGGTACTCCTTTAGTAAGGTATGGAGTATCTTGAAGGCTAGTTATAAATTTGTTGGGCCTCCTAGGTACAAGCTCCGTGGTGTTTGGGGACTCCCATGCCCTTTGAGTGAGTAATTCAAGCAACCCATCAACGGGTGGACACACCCAAGAGGTGTGGGTTGAGGCCCAAAAGCCTTCAGGAGGACTGACTCATCAGAAAGGTTAAGGGATTTCCAGCCACCCCTCTAAGAATTTCTAAGATATCTGCAAAGGAGGCATCTTCTGAGGGAGACCGGGGGGACCCTTCTGACTCATCCAAGTCAGTATCCAAAATGACTGACTCCTATGGGGAGTCCAGATGCTTCCTATAGCAGAGTCTCTTCCTAGACACTTCTTCAGTGGGAGCTTCTGGAGAGGTCTTGGAAGAACATGGCTCAACCAGTGTGACTTCCTGAGGCTCAAGATCTCTATGCTTCAATGGAGTGTGTGATGAAGAGGCAGACACTGGTGCTTTCTGGGAGGGAGTGGCTTGAACTGATGGAGTGGTCGTTGGGGTGGACACAGCCCTCTTTATAGCCGTGAAGGCCCCTCGGTCCTGACAAGAGGAATCCCTCGGATCCGATGGCAACTGTCTGCACAGGTACAAAGGACTCCAAGCCAGAGGTCAGGGCCAAACTCACGCGAGCCGAAGACCCAAGAGGTAAAGTCGGCCCTACTATCCTCCCCAGACCCGACTGGTGAGTGACGGCACAGAGATCCCTCAGTCGGCACCGAGGACATCAGTGCAGTTGGGGCTGAAAAACCTAGAGTAGTTGTCGGTCCAGAAGGGTCCATGATCATCAGTTCCACGCTCTCCGGTTTCTAAACTTCCATGCAGATCAAAGGAGGAACAGAAGATGTTGGAGGAACTAAGGTGGACTCCGAAGCCCCCGAGTTCGATGCCGATAAAATTTTTGCCAGCGCCGGTATCCATAAAAGCTTCTTCACCATGTGGTCCACATCCAAATCAGACAGTCTACTTCAGGCCCGTGAAGAATATGATGAAGGCACCAACTGTAATACGGGAAACTTTAATGTAGAAGATACCAGCTCCTAACCATAACGACAGTCTGTTCCAAAGGCTGTGGAACCGATGTCGAAGATTTACTAGAAGATGATTTTGATGTAGATGGACTCCTTCCGAAGGCTTTTTGGAGTGCTTGTCTGACTTATCCAACGACTCTTGTAAAGAGGATTTCAACAGACCCTTATCCACGAGTTTTCTTTTCCTCTCATGCAACATTCTGGAGCTAAAGAAGTGGGATATAGCACAGCTTTCCTGCACATGTACCTCACCTAAACAGTAAGACACATTCAGTATGTCCATCAGTTATAGACATCGTTTGCCCAAATCTTGGGCACTTTTTAAAGCTAGACTTGGCTTTTACCTTCTCCTGCTGAGACATATTTTCAAAGGCAAATATTAACTATTAATCACAGCAACAATGCCCTGTAAATAAAAGAGGGCTCTAACAGTAATATGCACACAAACCAACTAGTAAAGCCTTGAGAAATAAAGGCTCTGAGAAAATTAGCTATTAATATAAATTTTTAGCCAAGAGAAACTATCTGCCCTGTAAATGAAAAAAAAGGGCTGTAATTCAACAGATGATACACACATGCAATGTAATGCTATAGGTAAGAAAAAAGGCATTAAAACACAGCCACTAACATCTAATTTAAATATTAGTATAAGATAACTATGTGCCCTGTGAAAAAGAACGGCTGTAATTTAATACAAATACACTCAATATGATACTAAAGATAAAGAGAAAAAAAGGCCTAAAAACACGGCCACTTTCTTCTCAGTAATTTAACGGAGATCAAGATAGGGAGAAAAAAAGGCCTAAAAAAGATGGCCCTAATAACTAACTATATTATCTAAATAATCTATATACAGACTTAACACTCTAAGCTATTTTAACAGTTATTTGTGAGAAAAAAATATATTCACTGGCCAGAGCTGGTGAACGTCCAATCAAGCTGCATCAGCAAAGGAGATCTGGGGAAGGTCAAGGTGAATCATGGGATAGGGAGTTGGCCTCGAGCTGGTTGAAGACCTTGAGCTTTTGCAGTTGGCCGAGTCTGAGGCAAGGATCGGCTCCAAACCCATCAGTAAGAATGAACGGCGAGATAGAACAACTTCACATGCAATATTAATTATTGTTGTGCTATTTATTCACACTAACAAATTTCATGTTTCTTTAAACATCTTGATAACTAAGCAGCACAAACAGAAATGCTTACCATCATATGAAAGCTCTGAAGTGGAATAGCAAACTACTGCAAAAGTGTGCAACTTGAGTGGTTGTGGAAATACCGTAAGTTGTTTACAAAATATTGTAAATTTTATAGTTAATGTGTTTACGATGACTTATAAAATCCAGTTTAGGATCTAGAATCTAAAGAATATGATGACTATAAAAATAGTTTGTGCTGAAGAGTTCAGTATTTACACTTCATAATTAGCAACTGTGGTTCCAGAGATATTAACATTTAACATGCAAGGACAATTTGATTTTTTATCAAAAAGTTTGGGCTCTACACACTGAAAGTTACAGTGCAAACTTCAAGAGCTCTTATGAAGGGAATGATTTAAGGGAACTTGCACAGAGGCAGAAAGTAAAAGATTATACCATAACACTTACCCAAGATCTTTAAAGATTCGGGGAACTTCTTCATCAAACTTGGAGTCCAGTACCTCAACATCTGGAATCAGGAAGCTGCATATAAAAGAAAATATTCGCAGAAAGTCTTTGTTTGATGGACACTGAAGACTCTTAGGAGCCACTGCAAAGCCATGCTCTCCAAGAAACTGAAACAGAAGAAATCAGGTTTATCTTGTTAAATACAAAATTATTTCAAGCCAAATATTTCTAAACTTCAAGTTCTTTACTGCAAAACCATGCTTTTTTCTACAACTGTGTGAAGTACTCATTAACAACCAATCTACAACATGAAGCAATTTCGTTGGAAAAACAGAAGAACAGTTGTGTACACTTACCATAAATGTAGATGTTCGAGTGTATTCACTGTTGCAGTCATCACATTTGGGATATCTGCTTGCAGTAGCCCTCAGTCGACCTGATTATCAAAGTCTTGACACCTGCATTGGTTGCTGTCTCATACTCCATGACGTCAAGTAGTCAGAGGTATAAAGCATGCAGCTAACGCCTTTACATCAGTTTTTCTTACCCCAAATGTCAGGTGCCCCCTTAAAGGGAAGCAATTAAATATATATATATATATGCAAGGTTATACCGCCAACAAAAAAGCAAATACACCAAAAAGCTTTTAAGAATAGTAAAGTAGAATAGAGGTATAGCCAAAAGAAGTCAGGGGGGCTAGAGGGAGGGTAACCAGGACTTCAACAGTGAATACACTCCAACATCTACATTTATGGAAAGTGTACACAACTGTACTAAGTTCTTCGTGTTTCACTGTTGCAGTCATTACATTTGGGTAGATTCCCAAAGCTAAGGATGGGAGGAGGAATTTAGATAGTATTAGAACCAGCTATAAGGCCGTGCAAGACTGCAGTGGCAAAACCAGCTCTGGATTTAGAGAAAATAGGCAAATGGTAATGCTTGGTGAAAGTATGTACAGAACTCCAGGTAGCAGCTTCTAGGATGTCCCTGGTAGGGCTACCTCTGAGAAAGGCTGTAGAGGTAGATGCAGCCCTGGTTGAGTGTGGTCTTATCCCCTGTGGGACAGGTTTTCCATGGGGCTTATAGCAGACATGAATGCAATGGCCTATCCATTTAGAAATGGTTTGCTTTGAAATGGCCTTCCACTCTGCCCCTGCAGCAAGTGCCACCAGCAGTTGCTCAGATTTCCTTTGAGGTTTAGTCCTGTCCAAGTAAAATCTAAGTTATCTGTGCACATCTAAGGAATGCAGTATCGGTTCCCCTTTGTTCTGTGGATTAGAAAATAATGTTGGCAAATGAATGGACTGATTAAGAGCCACACTGGATACTACCTTGGGCATGAAGGAGGGATTGGTCCTGAGGGACACCCATTCTGCATGAAAGATGATGAAAGGCTCCACTGTCATAAGGGCCTGTAATTCAGACACCCTTCTTGCTTAAGTGATTGCTAAAAGGAAAGCTGTTTACCAAGAAAGGAATTTTAACTCTGCACTTGCAGCTGGCGCAAAAGGAGGCAGAGTGAGTTTTTCCAATAGAAAGACGAGGTCCCAGGCTGGAAATGGGGCTCTCCTGGGTGGTCTTAAGTTTTTGGACCCTCTGAGGAACTGGTTGAGCAGTGGATGACAGAAGCGGGGTGGTTGGGGTGGTTCTGCGTTGTAATGAGCTGAAATGGCTGAGACATGAATTTTGATGGAGGAAAAAGAAAGGCCCTTGTGAAGCATCTCAGTTAAGTATTGAAGAATCTGACGTAAATTGGGCGCTGCTGTGTCCATCCTTTGTGTCTGGTTCCAGGAACAGAATCTTTTCCATGTTTTAGCATAAGATTTTCTAGTACTAGGCATCCTTGCCTCCAAAATGACATCCAACACTGGATTACTGAGGGATGGCAATAGAGAGGTCAAGTAATTAGCCAGGCTGCCAGGTTCAGGGTTTGAAGCTGAGGATGCAGAAACTGGCCTTCCTGCTGGGACAGCAGGGTAGGGGTCTGAGGCAGGTGCCATGGTGCGCAAAAGGGGGTACCAGTGTTGGGGGGGGCAGTCTAGTGCAATCAGTATTGTCCTTGGTTTGTCCTGTTTGAGCTTTAGTAGTACTTTGGAGAGGAGAGGCAGAGGAGGAAAGGCATAAACTGATAGATTTCAACAGTTGAAGGACAGGGCATCCACTTTCCAAGCTTGTTTGTGGGGAGTCCTTGAGCAGAAATTGTCCAAATGGTAGTTCTGGGGGGTGGCAAACAGGTCTATATCTGTGTTCCCCCATTTGTTTATCAACATGTTGAAAGTCTTTGGTTACAGTTTCCACTTGTGTGGGTCCATGAGATTTCTGCTTAGTTCGTCTGCCAGTGTATTTAGCTTTCCTGGCAGGAACTGAGCCTGTAGATGTACTTGGTAGCTCAAGACTGTGCTCCACAGAGCCATGGCTAGTCTGCAGAGGGGTTATGAAAGGCCCCCCCCCCGATTCTTAATGTTCCACATAACAGTGGTGTTGTAAGTCCTTACCATTAATTGCCCTGGAAGAATGTGGTCATTGAAAGCTGTCAAAGCATTCTGTACAGCTAACATTTCTTTTTGACTGATATGCAGGTGCATTTGACTTGGGTTCCATTTGCCCTGAATGCACTTCCCTGCCAGGTGAGACCCCCATGTATAGTCTGATGCGTATGTTGACAGGGTTTGGGCAGCAGTGGGTAGTGTGAATGGTAGTCCCTTGTTTTGGTGACAGGCTTCTGCCCACCAAAGGAACAATAACTGTAGGCAAGGTATGATGGGAATCATTGCTTCTAGATCCTGAGAATGTTGACACCACAGGCTTTTTAGACACCATTGTAGATTCCTCATATGCAGTCTTGCATATGGAATTAGGAGAATGCAGTTGGCCATGAACATCAATGCTTGCAGTATTTGCCTTGCAGATAGGAGGATTTTTGGTGCCATTAGTTTGAAGTAGGCTCTCAAATGAATTTGTTTCTCTGGCGTGAGGAAAGCCATCTGGGAAGTTGCGCTCAAGCTTGCTCCCAGGAATATAATTTGTTGACAGGGTACAAGATATGATTTCTTTTCATTTATGGTGTACCCCAGACAAGTTAGCACCTTTTGTACAAATGCCAGATGATTCAAAAGTATGTCCTGGCTTTCTGCCTGAATTAGACAATCGTCCAGGTATGAGTATATTTGAATATTTCTTTGCCTGCAAAATGCAATGACTGGAGCTAGGCACTTTGTGAATACCCTGGGTGCAGTGCAGAGAACTGCTAGTGCATGTAGCCTGCTTTGAAATGTAGGTATCTTCTGCAAGATTCCCTGATTGGGATGTGCAGGTAGGCTTCCATTAAATCCAGTGTTGCCAACCAGGCACATCCTTGCCTACCATAGGAAGAAACCGGAGAAGAGTTAGCATTTTGAATTTTGGGATCACCAAAAAGTAGTTTAGGAAAAAAAGGTCCAGGATAGGATGCCATGAGTTGTCTTTTCTGGGTACCAGGAAAAGTCTTGAGAAGAAACCTTGTCCTTTTTCCTCTTCTGGTGCAGTCTGAAGAGCCTTTATGCTTAAGAGAGAGAGTACTTGCTTTTGAGCCTCTGCTAACTGATTTTGGGGTAGATCTGGCAAACTGTTTGGGGTTGGTAACGTGTGGAAGGGAAATCTGTATCCTTGGGAAACTATATTTAAAACCCATATGTCCTGGCAATTAGTTCCCAGTTTTTTGTCTGCAGAGCAATCTTTCCCCCTAAAGAAGCAGTCAGTTGAGAAGGACTTGGAAGTTTTAAAGTCAAGTTATTGAGACAGTTTACCATAGAGGGGAGTCTTACTACTCCCTGATTTGGAAGTAGGAGCCCCCCACTGCTTACTCCTGTGCGTACCTTGGAAATTAAGCCTGGGTGTTCTGCTGGTTCTGGGTTTGGACTGAGAAGGCCTGGAAGAGGCAGGAAATGACCAATTCATAGAGGGCCAATGCATACTAAATCTTGAAGGCTGTACCTGTAGGAAATCTTTAACTGTTTGCATAGATTTAGTTTTTCCTCCATCTTTTTAAGTATTACTTCTGCTTTGTTGCCAAACAGGTGGTCCTAATTTAAGGGAACCTCCAGCAATTTAGCTTTAACATGATCTGGCAGAGATTGCTCCTTAAGCCAAACATGCCTTCCAAGTACAGACCCAGTGACAGCAGCCCTGCAAGATGCCTCTAGTGAATCAAAACCACTATGTTTTCCAACTTGTTCAGCAGAATACATTAAATCCTTATTTTCAGCACAGTCAGGAATCAAAATAACTTTCTGTTTAAGCTGACACTAACATATGAAACTG
>NC_056735.1:1215327392-1215337786 GCF_019279795.1 Protopterus annectens
AATGGTTCTCAGCAGAGGCCTGTGAATCTGAAGTAGCTGGCATCAAGGGCTACGAAAACACCTCACTGATTACCAGCGAACTGATAACTAGCTTAGGAGGAGCATCGTCGGCAGCTTTGGACCTAGGCGGCCTGTCTCTGTCTATCTTAGCATTTTTCAGAACGTCGGTAGTCAGGTGGCTTACTGAAGACATCTGGGTAACTGAACAGAGTACCACAATATTTAGAAGCGTAAATATACAGACAATGAATAGTTTGTTGTTTAAATAAGGCACAAAACCGACAGCAAGATACATCGTGGTCAGGGCCTAGGCAAGGAATACAGTACGAATGAAAATCTTTTTGAGGAAAATTTGCTTTCCACAAGAAACACAATTATTAACTTTTACTGACAGCGGTTTAGAGCAAGAATAAGCTTCCCCAACGGGGTACTTGGCTTTAGTTGAAGACTTCTGTTCTGAAATTCGAAAATGAAAATTTCAGGAGTCGGCCGACCAGCACTTGCGAACTGCTTCGGGCACTGCACGGCAAGAAAGACTGATGTAATGGCGTCGGCTGCATACTTTATACCCCTGACTACCTGACTTCATGGAAGATGAGACAGCAACCGACGCAGGACCCAAAACTTTAATTATCAGGCTGACTGAGGGATACTGCAAGCAGATAACCCGAATGTGATGACTGCAACAGTGAAACATGAACAACATCCGTCTTCTAGTCATAACAACATTGGGACTGATCATTCTTTACAGCACTGTACACCATGCATAAAGTAAATGACTTCACAGAGTACCAAAACTGGAGAATGTCAGCCACCTTACTACAGGCATCAGTGTTCAGCACATTTAGTGAGAATTCCAAAGCACTTTATGTGGAAGAAAAATTATGCTTAATGAGGAAGTACTTTCCTTGCTCCGTGATGGACAGAGATGAAGAACTTAATGCAACCAAGATACCATGAGTTCCATTAGCAGCTACAGTGCTAGTACAACCACGTGGAGATGGTGGGTCCGAGTGAGCATCTCATATCAGATCACCACAGCCTACAGTTTTGCATGCAATCAAAGATGCCCCAGCAAAGACGGAACAAAATTTCTCTGGTTGCAGGCAACCACCGATCACCTAGCAGTTGAGTGGGCCACAGCAAGAGCAAGGTAGCACGGGCAGTGATGCTTGAGACATCACACTCACCCCACACCATTGCATGTCTCCCCTTTCTTCGTATTTCCAAAAAAATCCCCACTACGTAGCCACATACAGGACACCCGGCTTTTGTCCTTCTTAATGGAGGAATGGCAGTCTCAGCTACTCAGACTTTTGAAGTTATTTTCTTTCTGAATTGTGAGGTCCCTCCTGTTTCAAAGAGTAGGCAACAATCATCAGAAACCCATAACTTCCTGTGGGGAGGGGACAGTGAACAAACAGGATGATGAGGACTAGGCAGACGTCAACAGCTGTTGATAAGGAACAAACAAAAATAATAAAAATAAAAAGAGCTGAAGCACTCTGATAAACAAAAAAAAAGGCACAACTGTGTAAGCGCCCACCATAACAGATCTTCAATATCAGGTCTCATACATGTGGTGCCTGACAGCCTTCTGTTTCCTGTGTCTTGGCCAGACTTTTTTTTTTTTCAGCTTTCTTACTTCCTTGAAAAGTGTGAAACTCCCATATACAGCCAGCACTAGCATGCCTTATCAGTTGTTCAAACCAGGAGTAAGCCTATAAAAGACAGACATCCAGCACTGAGCCGACTGTACATAAACAAAAGGCCCAATACACTAACAAACACTTTATCAAACTGTATTTTATTTGCTTTTGTTTACTGGAAAATAACAGCAGCTCCTACTCAGTGGTGAACCACAAAGAAAAGCTCTGGCTACAATAAATAGCAGAAAATCACAACTTATATGACTGTAGTTACACAACAGACGTATTACAAGAAATAATAAAACATATAATGCTCAAAATATTGCAGGTGTCATGAAAACAGGTAACAAGATGGAGGAAATTACATAAGTAGTTTTAACGTACAATGACAACTTATTCAAATGCTCAGTCTTTGCTGATTACCATTTCAGCAAAGGAAACTTTAAATTTAACTGGTACTTCACAATGGGAGAAGTAGCACAGCTGCAAAACTTCCACTTACCTTTAACAGTAGATTTTCACAGAACACACTGCCTTACTGGCTTATTTATTTATTTGTTCATTTATTCATCTGTTGACCAGGTAAATCCCACTAACCTAGCAGTCTCTTTTCAATGGAGACCCAAGGTGGTATTTACATTACTTGGGAAAGTTGGGTCAGGGCATTGGGAATCTTCCCCTACTTCCAAATAGGTGCCTTCAGATCTTTTACATTCACCTGAGCTACCACCAACTCGAGCACAGTATAGAAAACTTCTGGAAGAACCTCATGTTGATCAGGATAGAACACAGGAATGGTTAAGGAGAGGTAAATTCAAACCAAAAGATGAAAGGTTAATATTGGGGGCCCAAGATGGTGGGCTACACACACGTTGATTTACAAAGTCCATTAAGCATGTGGGAGAAACGGACAAATGTAGGTTTTGTAAAACAGAACTGGAAACAGTTGCACACCTTGTTGCAACATACTAATGGCAGGACTGTATACTGAAAGCCATAATAATGTGGAAAAACTGTAGCACTGGGGATTGTGCAAACATTATGATACTGAAGTAGCTGAAAAACACTGGAAACATGAGACACAAAGCATCCTAGAAAATGAAGTCTACATCACATGGGATCACCCATTATGTTACCAATATATACAACTCCATGCAAACTGCAGGAGTCATTACTGGGCACATTACAGGTGCTGCGAAGAGCACTTCTGGCTGACATCAAAGAATGAAACAATACTAATTTCATGAACTTTAATCATACTTTGACTTAGGAATGGGGTCCATTACCGTCATGGTAATAGAAACCCAAAAGACTTGTGGAAATTAAAGGTAGCAGCGCCCTGCTACTTCCCCCCACTGGCAGTCTCTCACGGCTCAGAACTCCTCTCACTGATGAGTGTAAAGGACCACTCTCCTGGCAGAACCTGCACAACCCTCGATACTCACAGGAAGGACCCTTTCATTTTTCTAGGATCCAGTAGCTACAGCAGATGAAAATTCCATCATTGTGAATGCCTACTGTTTGATATCAAATGCCCCCTCCCCCACACACACAACATAAAAATATTGCTAATAAAACAGCAGCAACCGTCACAATCAACTACATACATCCAACAAAAGGGGGATGGTGGAAGGGTACTGAACATTTAGTCTTACAGGTAAAGTGAAACTTGCACAACTGTACTACACTCAACAAACACACTGCTTTACTGGCATATGGACAGATTGCCAAAGCTTACCCAATCTGGGAGGAAGAAGGGTCTAGGAGCCCCTGAGAAACAGTTCTCATGAAACTTGCTCAGAGTCTAGAAAAAGCATCCAGCTTGTTGTGCCATATGAAGGTATTGGCAGAGGACCAAAATGATACCTCTAAAATACTTAAAAGTGGAATGCGCCCTTACCTTAACTGGACTGGCTTTAAAATGATGGGTGTAACTAAAAAAAAAAAAAAAAAACACTATAGGAAAGCTAGCATGCAATGGATTGCTTAGAGACAGCTTGCCCTTTCTTTGCCCCAGAAAGGGAAATGCAACACTTTTCAGCATTCCTAAAAGGCTCTGCTCTATCAAGTAATAACTGAGCTGCCTTCGACATTCAAGGAATGAGGTATCCTTCTCTCCCTTATTCTTAGGTTCTGGAAAGAACACAGGGAGATTAGCAGACTGATTGCAAATGAACTCAAGCCACTTTTAGCATGAAAGAAGGATCAGTGGTTAACAAAACCCTACATCCACATGGAAAATTAGGTAATGTTGCCCATCATGAGAGCTTGCAGCTCAGAAACTTACCTTGAAAACGCCAGCACAATAAGCAAAATGTTTTTTGACATTAAGAACTTGAGATCAGCAAGTTCAATTTTTCGAGAAAACAGCTAATACCTCACAAAATTAGAACAAAATTTTCTACACGCAGGTTTTCTTGTCCCCTTTAATACGTGCTGCAGATCCTCATGAGACAAGTTCCTAAATGGAGTCAAGACTGAATCATCCAGGTGGTCAATCTAAGTTTCTCCAAACTGGGGTGGTCCAGTCACCCCTTAAACTGAGTGAAGAAGTCTGTGGTAATTGCCTTTGGCTAATACCATTAACAGGAAAAATCAAGACTGCCTGAACCAACAGGGGGTCACCACAATGATCTTTGGTATTTCTGTTTGAATTTTCAGAAGTACCTTGTGGATTAATGGAAAGGGGGAACACGCATACAGAAACATTCCTATCCAAGGGAAAGTACAGTTGTGTACACCTACCATAAATGTAGATGTTAGAGTGTCTTCATTGTTGCAGTCATGACTGTAGGGTTCTCCCCAGCCGGCAGGCAGCCCTCGGTCGGCCAGAATCCCAAAGTCTGGGTCCGGCGTCGGCTATTCAACCATGCTCCCTGACATCAGAGCGCCAGGAGTACAAAGCTGACAGCAGACGCCATCTTCTCCAGTTTTTCTTGCCCCAGATGTCAGGAGTTCCAAAATGAAAAAGGTCCCATAACCTTTGCAAATACACCTCAGAAGAATGGTGAAAAAAGGAACTACACAAAAGTAAAATTAAGAGGGGACAGGAGGGAGGGGAAACCCAGACTGCAACAGTGAAGACACTCAAACATCTACATTTATGGTAGGTGTACACAACTGTACTATGTTCATCGTGTTTCACTGTTGCAGTCATGACTGTAGGGTAGAATCCCAAAGCTGAAAGAAAGGGAGGTGGTCATAAAGAAGAAGGGGCGGCTAAAAGGCCCTGCAAGACTGCAGAGGCAATGCCTGCCCTAGACTTAGAGTAGAGAGGTAGATTGTAGTGCTTAGAAAAAGTATGCACTGAACTCCAAGTTGCAGCTTCCAAAATGTCTTTGGTAGGAACTCCCCTGAGGAAGGCCGCAGAAGTGGCAGCAGCTCTGGTGGAATGAGTCCGTATACCCCCTGGGATTTGCTTTCCATGGTGTGAATAACAAAAATCTGATTCCATGAGCAATCCATTTAGAAATGGTTTCTTTTGAAATGGTTTTACCTTGGGAACTTGAAGCATAAGAAGCAAACAATTGTTCTGATTTTCTGATGTCCTTGGTTCTGTCCAGGTAAAAATGTAGTTGTCTGTGTACATCCAAGGAATGTAAGATCCTTTCCCCTTTATTTTGAGGAGTGGGGAAAAAAGTTGGCAAGTGGATAGTTTGATTTAAAGCCACTTTGGAAACCACCTTAGGCATGAAGATATGGTTAGTTCTCAAAGGTTCCACAGCCATAAGAGCTTGCAACTCTGAAACCCTCCTGGCAGAGGTAAGGGCTAACAAGATAGCTGTTTTCCAAGATAAAAACTTTATGTCAGAAGAGGCAGCAGGCTCAAAAGGAGGCAAGGTTAGTTTTTCCAAAACATAGTTGAGATCCCAAGCAGGAATGGGAGGAGATCTAGGTCGTCTTAAGTTCTTAGCTCCTCTGAGAAACTGTCTCATGAGCTGGTGGGAAAAGATGGGATGGTCTGTATTATAATGAACAGAAATAGCAGAGGCATGAATCTTAATGGAAGAGAAAGAGAGACTCTTATCTAAGAGATCTGTCAAGTAAAGTAAAATTAAGGCAATGTTAGGAAGAAGAGGATCAGAATCCTGAGCCTGCAACCAGAAACAAAATCTTTTCCATTTTCCAGCATAAGATTTTCTAGTGCTAGGACGTCTGGCTTCTAAAATGACATCCATAACCTGCTTGGGTAGGAAAGTAGGAATCAAAGGCCCTGGATTAACCAGACCACCAGGCTGACAGTTCTGACATGGGAGTGTAGAACCTGACCCTGATGTTGGGACAAAAGGTTCGGAGACTGAGGTAAAACCCAAGGGGGCTCCAGACATAGGTTCTTTAGAGTTGGATACCAAAATTGCCGAGGCCAATTTGGAGCCAGCAAGATTATCATCTTGGGCTTGTCCTGTTTTATCTTCAATAAGACCCGTGGAAGAAGAGGAAGAGGCGGAAAGGCATATCCCGAGAGGTTCCTCCAACTGAATGATAGGGTATCCACTTTCCAAGCTTCTCTGTGGAAAGTCCTGGTGCAAAAATTCTGTAGTTGATTGAGATGGGATGCAAAGAGGTCTATGTGAGGACATCCCCAGACTGCTGTTATCATCCTGAATATTTTGGTGTCCAGCATCCACTCGTGTGGATCCGAAAGGATTCTGCTCAGACTGCCAGGAAGTTTTGTTTCCCTGGTAGAAACTGAGCTTGAAGATCCAGTTTGCAAACTAGAGCTGTGTTCCATAGATCCATGGCTATTCTGCAAAGGGGGTAAAGAATGAGATCCCCCTGCTTGTTTATGTACCACATAAGTGTGGTGTTGTCTGTCCGTATTAGTAGTTGTCCTGGTTGTAAAAGATTCCTGAAGGCCAACACAGCTTTCTGAACGGCTAACATTTCCTTTAAAATGATATGCAGGTGCTTCTGATCCTTTGTCCAAAGGCCCTGCAGACAGTTGCCCTGAAAATGGGCTCCCCAAGCATAATCAGAGGCGTCCGTGGTTAGAATCTGAGTGGCAGGAGGCAGACGGAAGGGTTTCCCTTTGTTTAGAGCACATGCCCTGGACCACCAAAGAAATTCCTTTTGAAGGCAAGGAAGGACGGAGATCAGTATGTCTAAACTGTGGCAATGCTGAGACCATACACTTTTTAGGTACCACTGTATTTTCCTCATGTGTAGTCTTGCATATGGTACAAGAAGGATGCAGGAGGCCATGTAACCCAAAGCCTGCAAGAATTTCCTTGCAGATAGTTGAGTTAAAGTTGCCAAGGTTTTGAAAGTTGAAGCCAGCTGTAATTGTTTTTCGGATGTCAGAAATGCCATCTGGGTTGTGGTGTTTAGAAGAGCACCCACAAAAGTTATCTGTTGTGATGGTGTCAAATTTGACTTTTTTATGTTTACAGAGAATCCCAGGATCTTGGAGGTTCTGTACAAATTCTAGATGCTGGAGTAAGACATCCTTGCTATCTACCTGAATTAGACAATCGTCCAGATAAGGGTAAATTTGAATTCCCTTGAGTCTGCAGTAAGCTACTACTGGAGCCAGGCATTTGGTGAAGACCCTGGGCGCAGTAGACAATCCTAAGGGCAGCGCAGAGAATTGAAAGTGCCGCGATCAGGCCTTGAACCAGTTTTCTGCGATCCTGCCCGATGGGAATGTGTAAATATGCCTCCTTTAAATCCAAAGTTACCATCCATGCATCTTTGGACAGCATTGGAAGTAGCTGCTGTAGAGTAAGCATCTTGAATTTTGGAATCTCTAGAAAGGTGTTGAAGACAGACAGATCCAGAATGGGTCTCCATGAGTTTTGCTTCCTGGGGACTAGAAAGAGCCTTGAGTAAAAACCTTTTCCCATCTCTGAAAGTGGAACCAGTTCTATGGCATTCATAGCCAAAAAAACTTCCACCTGGTTTAAGGCCTCCGTCCATTAATGTTTTGGAAGGTCTGGCCAACCGCTTGGCCTTGGCAAGGTATGAAAATGGAATTTGTAACCTTAAAATCACATCCAAAACCCACTTGTCTTGGGTTATTTGAGTCCAATTTTGATAAAAAAAAAAAAAAGAGAGAGTTTTCCTCCGAGAGGGGCTTCCAGGCAAGAAGTTCCTGTAGCCCAACAGAGGGAGTCATTGAGTTTGTTTTCTTTGAGTTTGTGACCTGTCCTCTCCTCCCCCTAGGGGTGGAAGCAGTCCACTGTCTTGGTCTATAAGAAGCTTGCGTTTGAGGCCTTCCTCTGAAGCATCTATATCTACCCCTCCGAGGCCTGTCTGAAGTGGGAAAGGACCAATTTTTCGAAGGCCAATTCCTGCTAAATCTAGGTGGCTGTACTTGTAAGAAATCTTTAACTGTTTGCACGGACTTCGCCTTATCCTCCATCTTTTTAATCACCTCTTCAGCTTTTGATCCAAACAAAACATTATGTTGAACAGGAGCATCCAATAATTTAGCCTTCACTTGTTCAAGCAAATTTTGTTCCTTTACCTATGCATGCCTTCTAAATGACTGTGCCGGAGGCAGCAGCCCTACAAGAAGCCTCGAAGGCATCAAATCCACAGTATAAACCATGCTTCCCAACTTGTTCAGTGGCATGCAATAAGTCATGTAATTCCTTATCTGCACAGGCAGAAATGGGAGTAAGCTTTTGTTTTAAAACAGACAAGAGAAATTGCTGGTATTTCAGCATATGAAACTGACAGTTTAAAGCCCTAATGGACAAAGTAGCAGAAGTGTACACTTTTTTGCCCCATCTTTCTAAGGATCGAGAATCCTTTTCAGTAGGAATGGGATTTTTGACAGAAGCGGCCTTAACTCCCTTAGGACCCTGAGAAATAGTTTCAGGGTCAGCAGAAGGGTTCTTGTATAAAAACTGGTGGGAATCAGGAACCCTGTAATATCTAGCAGGCTTAACAGGAGCAGGAGGAAAAGAGTCAGGGGTTAAGCTAATCTCCGAAAAAGCATCATCCACAATATCCAAAACAGGTGGAATAGCCAGGGGTCTATGTTGGGGAAGAAGAAGAAAATCCCTCAGTCTTTTCTTAGATTCCGAATACTCCTGTCCTTCCCAGTGGAAATGTTCTCTCACTTCATGCAAAGTTTCCCCAAAAGTGAAACCCTCAGGGGGAGAAGCTGAAGGAATGGATTCCTCAGCATCAGAATCCTCATAAGGAGGGAAAGAATATTCCTGGTGAGAAGATGAAACTGAGGAAACAGAAGCCTGATCAGAGGAATCATAATAAACATCCTGCCTTGGCCTTTTATCTGGAGGGGTATTTGAACCCTTAATAATAGTAAGTAAATCCTCCGCCATCTTGAGTAACTGTTTCTGTGACTTGGGAGCCGGTTCAGAAGAGGCCTGAGTTGCAGTCTTTGATTTAGAAGGAGTCTTTGCCTTTGCCTTTATTAGAAGCTGAGTAGGCCTGAAAACCCCTTCGGAAACCGGTACCTGCACAGCGGCTCCGGACCCATCCGAAGGAGCATTGTCCGAAGGTCCTGCAACAGAAATATTTAAAGGCCTGGTTGGCTCCTCATGAGAGTCCGTTTCGGCCATCAGTTCTGAAATGGCCAACGACAGGGGCTGCAAAAGCGCCTCACTGACGGCTGAACCTGAAGCTGGCTCCGCTTGTGCGCTATCATCAGATTTGGACCTCTGAGGCCTGTCTTTATCCTTGCGACGTTTGTGAACTCTGGTAGCCGGAACCGTATCAGACGACATTTTGTAGTTAAAGCGCCTACCAAAGTAATGAAAAGCAAAATCGTACCTTCGCTTAATTGTACGTTGATCGAATCTAGCACAAAACAGACAACTAGCTACATCGTGGTCAGGGCCTAAGCAAGGAATACAGTAAGAATGAAAATCCTTATGAGGTATTTGCTTCCCACATGAAATACAATTAACTTTTTCTGACATCGGAGTGGAGCAAGAAAAAAGTTTCCCCAACGGGGTACTTAGCTTTGAGTGGAGAAGAAATCTTCGGACCGAAGTTTATCAGGAAAAATTGTCAGGAGTCAGCCGACCGGCACTTGCGAACTGCTATCACCGCACGGCAAGAAAGACTGGAGAAGATGGCGTCGGCTGTCAGCTTTGTACTCCTGGCGCTCTGACGTCAGGGAGCATGGTTGAACAGCCGACGCCAGACCCAGACTTTGGGATTCTGGCCGACCGAGGGCTGTCTACCGGCAGGGGAGAACCCTACAGTCATGACTGCAACAGTGAAACACAATGAACATCAAGAAGGCATCTGTCCTCCAAGCATGGCTGCAAGGATATCTGGAACAAAATTTCCGCAGCTCTTTTGAAAGGAGGGAAACACATCTGTTTAAGGCATTCCCACATCTGGACTAGTTCCTGGGACACCACTGCCTTGAGCTTGCACTAGTGCAGGTCTGCCCAGGATCTGTTTAATCTGTTTGCCACAATGTTTTGCTCTGACTATATGTATGATGCCTAAAAAGCCAGATAATACTGAGAAGCCCACTCCCAGGCTACCAATGCCAACCAGCAAAGAGGGCAAGACCTCAGACTTATTTTTTCAGCTAAACACATCAATGTGGTGTAGTCGATAACTACTAAAAGAGGACCTTGAGTCCACAGGCAATGAAGGACCTTCAAGGCATGAATCACCACCAACAGCTCCTTGAAAATGATGTGCATCTGTGTCCTTATGTTTTTAAGTGGCTTGCCATTGCATCCCGAATGGAGCTGTCTGGACAGACTGCACTGGCACCACAAGGGCGAAAGGAAATTCCAGACTGAAATGAAA